>NW_028319077.1:962500-1250000 GCF_062004578.1 Staurois parvus
TTCACTGACGCGTTTCACCCCTGACCTGACCGGAGTATGGATGGAAAAATTGGACAGCCTTAGCCAGCACTGCTCCACAAACTACACCTTCACTGATGCGATTTTCCCCTGACCTGACCGGGGTATGGATGGAGAAATTGGATGGCCTTAGCCAGCACTGCTCCACAAACCACACTTTCACTTACGCATTTCGCCCCTGACCTGACCAAAGTATGGATGGAGAAACTGGATGGCCTTAGCCAGCACTGCTCCACAAACCACACCTTCACTGATGCGTTTTTCCCTGACCTGACCAGGGTATGGATGGAGAAATTGGATGGCCTTAGCCAGCACTGCTCCACAAACCACACCTTCACTGACTCGTTTCACCCCTGGCCTGACCGAAGTATGGGTGGAGAAATTGGACGGCTTTAGCCAGCACTGCTCCACAAACCACACCTTCACTGCCATGTTTCGTCCCTGACCTGACCAGAGTATGGATGGGAAAATTGGACAGCCTTAGCCGGCACTGTTCCACAAACTACACCTTCACTGATGCGTTTCATCCCTGACCTGACCGGAGTATGGATGGAGAAATCGGATGGCCTGAGCCAGCACTGCTCCACAAACCACACTTTCACTTGCGCATTTCGCCCCTGGCCTGGCCAAAGTATAGATGGAGAAACTGGATGGCCTTAGCCACCACTGCTCCACAAACCACACCTTCACTGATGCGTTTTGCCCCTGACCTGACCATGGATGGAGAAATTGGATGGCTTTAGCCAGCACTGCTCCACAAACCACACCTTCACTGACGTGTTTCACCCCTGACCTGACCGGAGTATGGATGGAGAAATTGGATGGCCTTAGCCAGCACTGCTCCACAAACCACACCTTCACTGATGCATTTCGCCCCTGGCCTGGCCAGAGCATGATTGGAGAAATTTGACGGCCTTAGCCAGCACTGCTCTACAAACCACTCCTGATGCGTTTTGCCCCTGACCTCACCAGAGTATGAATGGAGAAATTGGACAGCCTTAGCCAGCACTGTTCCACAAACCACAAACTGACGCGTTTCGCCCCACTAGGGCTTGGCTCTGTGACCAAGCCCCGGTGGGCAGGGCAAAATGCAAGGGCATGGTTTGTGGTATTCAGATACCTGGAAGGGTAACACTGATACATGACTTAGCTGGGCTTTACATAAGAAGAAAGTAGATCAGAGCAGATGAAACAATTATGGAGGAAGGGGAAGTGTTGTGTTTGTATTTTGCTGCAGGTAACCACCAATAGTTCAGCTATCTTTTTTTTTTTTTTTTAGCTGCATAAAAACCATAACTGCATCTACTTCACTGCTGCCAGTAGGTATCTCTGGTACCAGCCAAACCAGTAGGAAGTTCAGGACCAGTAGGAAGGTCAGGTGCATGCTGGGGGAGGATATAAATATTTAGGACAAGCCTGGTGATCCTCTTTTTCCCCTGGGATGAAGCCTGCAGAGGTGCTGCTAGATTGAGCTCTGCTATTAGGCTCCATACCCTGTGTGTGTCCTAACATGTACTGAATGTGGAGATAGGCCTGAAGTGGTCCTGAAGCTGTCCTACCTGGTGATGGAGGAAACTGTGCCAAGCCCGGAGACCCAGGGGAGGACTCCTGCTAGAAAAAGCCAGGATAAAGGCCTGGAGGAGGATGCACAGAGCCTTGAAAACAGAGAGAGAGCAAAGTCTGTGAACTGCTACTACAGTGTTGCTGGGTTGGCTTAAAGGTTCTGGCATGTTGACGTTGAACATGTATCTGGATCTATAGAGTCTGTAAGTGATCTGCTACTATATTTAGGACCCCTAACTTTCATCTCTTTTACTGTTTTTGCAATAAATCTTTTAAAAGACAAAAAGTAGTTGGCGCCCAATGTTCTTTCTCTGTCCCCCAGTTTAGCTATGGACTGGCCTGACCCTGCCTCTAGAGGTGCCACTATGCCTCCAGGGTGTCAGGGGGTTCCTACAAAAAGAAAAATGGTGCAAGAAATATTACCAAACAGACCTAAAATAAAAGGGTTTTAAATGCAAAGAATTACTTAAGGGGAGTCTGCCTGGTCTTTGGTTCATTCGAATTCAGAGAGTCCAGTCTAATGTTTGCAAGAGTCACTGGCCCTCAGAAAGCGGGTCTCTGTATTCATAGTAATTTCGATGGTAAAACAAGAGTTACAGCTGCAAAATGCAGTAGCTTTTTTCTTGTTCCTTGGAAGGGTTTTACAGAGCTAATCCACCCAATCAAAGAGTCGGAGAAGTGTGGTGCTGGAGTAATTTATTATGCCAAATGGACACATCCTTAATGCCAAATATCTTGGGTACATCTATATTTCATACGACAATCCAACATGTTGTTTCACAGAATGAAATTGCAATTTGCTAGATACCAAATATGATATCAGTCCAACATATACTTCTCAGAGGTCTAATGTGTCATTTTAGTTTTTTAGACATTGTAATATTGGGTTGTTTGGTGTCTAACTGAGTGATATCTTCTTCTACATTAGGGTAGCTACTTTTTGGGAAGATAACTCCAATGCTGTAGGAGTTATAGAAAATGGATCGATGTTGAGATTCTTCAGACATATGAACGGTCAACTCTAGGTCAGTATGAAGGCCACTTCCCCCAGTCTTGCCGATGTACAGTATATCTCTTAAACTGTTGTCTAGACCAGCCTTTCTCAACCAAGGTGCCCAGGCACCCTGGGGTGCCTTGAGATTTCTTCAGGGGTGCCAAGTGTCTAACAATTGCCTAAAAATTGTATACAAGCCAGTAGGTGGACAGGCCTGCATTTTAGTTAATACATCCCCTCTAATGTTGGGTTGTCTTACAATTGTGGATGTGGCTGCATTATAAAAAACTATTAGAATAGTTTCTCATATTTTAGAATGGGGTGCCTCAAGACTGTCCATCATTTTAAAGGGTGCCTCGGGACTACCCATCATTTTTAAAGGGTGCCTTGACTGAAAAAAGGTTGGGAAACACTGGTCTAGACTGTTTATGACTACACCATTTAGGACAGACCCTCATTAGAAGTCATTAGAAGGAGTTCTGACTCCTTCTAAGCTCTCCTTCATCAGACTTTACTATTGTCACATTACCCATATTTCAGTCTTTCCCCCACTTTCCCTTCGCTCCACCAGACTGTACATATTAAATTCCCGTAGTCTCTCCTGATATGTTTTATCTCTTAGACCTTCCACCATTTTTATTGCCTGTCTCTGGACACATTCTATCTTATCAATATCTTTTTGAGGTCTCCTGAACTAGACACAGTATTCTAAATTAGGTCTAATATAAGAGTCACATAGAAGAATCTGGACCTCTTTCCTCCTTCTGGTGATCCCTCTAGTGATATAAAGATCTACATAGAGGAATCAGGACCTCCTTCCTCCTGCCGGTGACCCCTCTAGTGATATAAAGATCTATACAGAGGAATCAGGACCTCCTTCATCCTGCCCGTGACCCCTCTAGTGATAGATCTATATAGAGGAATCAGGACCTCCTTCCGGTGACCCCTCTAGTGATATAAACATCTATATAGAGGAATCAGGACCTCCTTCCTCCTGCCGGTGACCCCTCCAGTGATATAAAGATCTATATAGAGGAATCAGGACCTCCTTCCTCCTGCCGGTGACCCCTCCAGTGATATAAAGATCTATATAGAGGAATCAGGACCCCCTTCCTCCTGCCGGTGACCCCTCTAGTGATATGAAGATCTATATAGAGGAATCAGGACCTCCTTCCCCCTGCCGGTGACCCCTCTAGTAAAATAAAGATCTATATAAAGGAATTGGGGCCTCCTTCCTCCTGCTGGTGACCCCTCTAGTGATATAAAGATCTATATAGAGGAATCAGGACCTCCTGCCGGTGACCCCTCTAGTGATATAAAGATCTACATAGAGGAATCGGGACCTCCTTCCTCCTGCCGGTGACCCCTCTAGTGATATAAAGATCTATATAGAGGAATCAGGACCTCTTTCCTCCTGCTGGTGACCCCTCTAGTGATATAAAGATCTATATAGAGGAATCAAGACCTCCTTCCTCCTGCCGGTCACCCCTCTAGTGATATAAAGATCTATATAGAGGAATCAGGACCTTCTTCCGGTGACCCCTCTAGTGATATAAAGATCTATATAGAGGAATCAGGACCTCCTTCCTCCTGCTGGTGACCCCTCTAGTGATATAAAGATCTATATAGAGGAATCAGGACCTCCTTCCTCCTGCCGGTGACCCCTCTAGTGATATAAAGATCTATATAGAGGAATCAGGACCTCCTTCCTCCTGCCGGTGACCCCTCTAGTGATATAAAGATCTATATAGAGGAATCAAGACCTCCTTCCTCCTGTCGGTCACCCCTCTAGTGATATAAAGATCTATATAGAGGAATCAGGACCTTCTTCCGGTGACCCCTCTAGTGATATAAAGATCTATATAGAGGAATCAGGACCTCCTTCCTCCTGGTGACCCCTCTAGTGATATAAAGATCTATATAGAGGAATCAGGACCTTCTTCCTCCTGGTGACCCCTCTAGTGATATAAAGATCTATATAGAGGAATCAGGACTTCCTTCCTCCTGCCGGTGACCCCTCTAGTGATAGGATCTATATAGAGGAATCGGGACCTCCTTCCTCCTCCCGGTGACCCCTCTAGTGATATAAAGATCTATATAGAGGAATCAGGACCTCCTTCCTCCTGCCGGTGACCCCTCTAGTGATATAAGGATCTATACAGAGGAATCAGGACCTCCTTCCTTCTGCTGGGGACCCTCTAATGATGACATGTTCTCCAGTTTCTAGTAATTTGGGAGAAGGATGTTACTAAAGTTCCCTGATGTGGTTTTTATAAAAGTTGCCCCGTCTAATACATCAGCAGTAAAAGCAGAGCCACTGAGTACGTTATAGAGTCAAGGAAAGGAGGAGTTGTTGGCAGGCCATATTATAGTTGAAGCTTTGCAACAACCATGGCTCCCTCCATAGATACTGTGTAGTAAGCGTAGCCACCCAGAGACAGGAAGTGTGTTATTCACAAGCTCATTATGAGAAAATGAAGGAAAAACACGAAAAAAGGAAAATGAATGCAGCCACCACATCTAAGGACTGGCTAGTTGCAATATAATATACAATATGTCATAATATAATAATAATAAGTCACATTTTTGTTTGAGGATTTAGATACACTTTATTGATAAAAGGTTCACATCCATAAAAAAAAAAAAAAAAGTCCTATATATTCCCTGTAATGGCTGATTTGAAATGTGAAGCTTTTCCGATGTGACAAACTCCTCACCAGGTCTCGGTGGCTGTCCCCCTCCTCCTCCGATCAGAAAAGGAAGCAGATACTCTGGCACTGAGTCACAGGCTGGTGTCTTGTCAGCCCCTGGCACTCTGTCTGCTTGGTGCCCGTATGCCCTATCCATCTGCTTCACTCAGCAGCTCTGCGGGGAGGCGATGGGCCGCTCTATGGCACGGCTGCTTTTACCGCTGATGTATTGGAAGGGGCACGGCTGCCAACTTCCAAGAACCACATCAGGGAACTTCTCTTCCGCCCTTTCCGCAAATGAACAGATAGTTGATAAAGTGGCCGCAGGGAGCCTCCATCTGCGGTCAGCGGTTGACGAAGGGGGTCCACGTTATTATGCTTTAGATGACTAAAAGAAAGGAAGGAACCGAAGCCAAATCCAATTATCATTATCCCGTCAAAAAGAAGTCACAGAGTGGCCTTAAAGCTGCTTATATTTTGCCTTCCCTGGTTCCTCCTTTCTCTTCTCAGCAACATGATAATGGTAGTTTTTATTCAGTGCTGGGACAAGGTGATCCAGCGCCCAAGGCAAAGATGCTATACGGCTTCTGGATACAGTGGCAGAAAGGAGGCAGGGAAGGGAGAACACAGCCTGTATCACCTCCCGTCTCTCTCCTCCTCCCCTTGCCACTTCCAGTGCTGGACTGATAGGAGTAGTGATGCCCCTGTCACTAGTCCTGTTATCCTTGCAACCATCCCAGTCAACCATTGCGCCCATTTTCATGATATACACTATATTGCCAAAAGTATGGACCAGCCCTCCAAATCATGTGATTCAGGTGCTCCAATCCCCTCCATGGACACAGGTGTATACAATCAAGCCCCTAGGTATGCAGACGGCTTCTACAAACATTGGTGAAAGAATGGGTCGCTCTCAGGAGCTCAGTGACTCCAAGCGTGGTCCCGTGATAGGTGGCCACCTGGGCAATAAGTCCATCCGTGACATTTCCTGGCTACTAAATATTCCACGCTCAACTGTTAGTGGGATTATAACAAAGTGGAAGCAACTGGGAACAACAGCCACTCAGCCACCAAGTGGTAGGCCACGTCACATGACAGAGCGGGGTCAGCGCATGCTGAAGCGCACAGTGTGCAGAAGTCGTCAACTGTCTGCAGAGTCAATAGAAAAAGACCTCCAAACTTGGTGTGGCCTTCAGATGAGCCCAACAACAGTGCGTAGAGAGCTTTATGGAATGGGTTTCCTTGGCCAAGCAGCTGCATCCAAACCTTACATCACCAAGTGCAAAGCAAAGCGTCGGATACAGTGGTGTAAAGCACGCCGGCACTGGACTCTAGAGCAGTGGAGACGTGTTCCCTGGAGCGACCAATCATGATTCTCTGTCTGGCAATCCCATGGATGTGTCTGGGTTTGGCAGTTGCCAGGAGAATGGTACTTGCCTGACTGCATTGTGCCAATTGTAAAGTTTGGTGGAGGACGGATTATGGTGTGGGGTTGTTTTTCAGGGGTTGGGCTTGGCTCCGTAGTTCCAATGCGTAAGAGTGTGGAGAAAGTGACAGAGATGACAGACAGAGTCCACTAGGATTCCCAGCACAGGAAGGGACCAGTAAGATCAAGTGTGTATCCAAGGTGATAGACACTAATAGCAGCATCATTCGTCTCTATGTCACTCTCTCCACACCCTTACGCGTTACGTCAACGTGGCTTCAACAGAGGAATCCTAGAGGGATCCCTCTGACGAAGCCACATTGGCGTAACGCGTAAGGGTGTGGAGAGAGTGACATAGAGACAACCGGCGGAATTTACTTGGATGCCCAGCACAGGAAGGGATCAGTAAGTTCAAGTTTGCATCCAAGCCAATATACACTACTAGCAGTGTCGATCGTCTCTATGTTACTCTCTCCACACCGTTACATGTTACGCCAACGTGGCTTCGTCAGAGGGATCCCTCTGAAGAGGCCATGTTGGCATAACACGTAAGGGTGTGGAGAGAGTAACAGAGATGACAAACGGAGTCCGCTTGGATGCCCAGCACAGGAAGGGACCAGTAAGTGCAAGTGTGCCCCCAAGGTGATAGGCACTAATAGCAGCGTTGGTCGTCTCTATGTCACTGTCTCCACACCCTTACGCGTTACACCAATGTGGCTTCTTCAGAAGGATCCTAGAGGGATCCCACTGATGAAGCCACATTGGCGTAATGCGTAAGAGTGTGGAGAGAGTGGTATAGAGACGACCGACGGAGTCCGCTTGGATGCCCAGCACAGGAAGGGACCAATAAGTGCCAGTGTACCCCTGAGGTGATAGACACTGATAGCAGCGTCAGTCATCTCTATGTCACTCTCTCCACACCCTTACGTGTTACATGACAAAGCCACATTGGCGTAACTTGTAAGGGTGTGGAGAGAGTGACATAGAAACGACTGACGCTGCTATCAGTGTCTATCACCTCGGGGGCACACTTGAACTTACTGGTCCCTTCCTGTGCTGGGCATCCAAGCAGACTCCGTCGGTCATCTCTATACCACTCTCTCCACACTCTTATGCGTTACACCAATGTGGCTTCATCAGTGGGATCCCTCTAGGGTCCTTCTGAAAAAGCCACATTGGCGTAACACGTAAGGGCGTGGAGACAGTGACATAGAGACGACCAACGCTGCTATTAGTGTCTATCACCTCGGGGGCACACTTGAACTTACTGGTCCCTTCCTGTGCTGGCCATCCAAGATGGAGTCCGCTTGGATGCCCAGCACAGGAAGGGACCAGTAAGTGCCAGTGTACACCCGAGGTGATAGACACTAATAGCAGCGTCGGTCATCTTTTTTTTTTTCTCCATAATATTTATTGAAGAGCTCAGAGCATACGGCGGGTACAAGCATCACATGAGAGCAGAAATGCATACAATGGATGACAGAGTATATGCAACAATTAGCGTATTATGGAACATTATCAGAGCATTATAAATAATAAGAGGTGAAGGAAGGCACAACAGGTCTCAGTTCCCCAAACAGCCTGATGGAGTCGCAACACTGGCAGAAGTATTGATCTGAAGCATCGGTTACCTTACAGAGGCCGATGAAGGGGCAGAGGTATGAGAAAAACATAATGAGAGTATGTATGATGCTCGCAGGAAAGTGCGTATGGAGGCAAATAATACTTAGCCCTTTATGTTCTGTTGTTGAGGTAACCCAGCGTTGGTCATCTTTATGTCACTGTCTGAACCAGGGGCGGACTGTCCATTTGAAAACTCGGGCACTGCCCGAGGGCCTGGGGTCAGTAGGGGGCCCCATGAGATGCCCTTGGTACCTTTTTCATAGGTTTTTTTGAGTTTGGGCAAGGACACGGGCCCCATGATCCCCTATTGCCTGGGGGCCCCATGAGTTGTCAGTCCGCCCCTGGTCTGAACACCCTTTGCGCGTTATGCCAACGTGGCTTCGTCAGAGGATCCTAGAGGGATCCCACTGATGAAGCCACATTGGCGTAACACGTAAGAGTGTGGAGAGAGTGGTATAGAGACAACTGACGGAGTCCACATGGATGCCCAGCACAGGAAGGGACCAGTAAGTGCCAGTGTACCCCCGAGGTGATAGACACTAATAGCAGCATCGGTCATCTTTATGTCACTCTCTGAACACCCTTTACGTGTTATGCCAACGTGCCTTCGTCAGAGCAATCCTAGAGGGATCCCTCTGACGAAGCCACATTGGTGTAACGCGTAAGGGTGTGGAGAGCGTGACATAGAGACGACCTACGGAGTCCACATGGTTGCCCAACACAGGAAGGGACCAGTAAGTTCAAGTGTCCCCTCCAGGTGCTGCATTCATGTTGGAAAATTGTGGAATTTTACACGCTTTAGCTGCGGCGCACCAGAGGAGTGTCTATGGGACACACTATGTTCGTTTATTTTTTCACATAGATATATCGGTGGACCATCTGAACCAGGGAACAGCGCAACCTACCCAGAGGAAATTCCCCATAATCCAGGGCAAAATAAAGGGTCAAAGGTGCATTTAGACCGTTGAGAGGCCGAAGGTGGCGTCGTCTCACAAGGTGGTGATATCACATCTATTTATGCACTTGGATGGGATTGGCATATTGTATGGATATTCAGAGGGACTTGACACATATGAGGACTATTATCACCTTCATGTAGCGCTGCCCCGTGTTTCATTCTTTTTTGATATCTGTATGAAGTGTGATCGTATTGGGGCATATCGGCAACAGTTTTGTGATTTGTTATATTTTATTTGAGATTGTCATTATTAAGTTCATAATTATAGAAGGAGTGATTGCGCATTTGTGTTTTTATACCATTTATCTTGCACTTTTCTCTAATTGTGTTTTTATAGTCAAGCTAAAGGTTGCAGAACGCTCCTTCTACCCGGGATGTCTCAGCGCAGAGCAGTTTACACATACAAATCCATGTCAGTACGCCGGGGAGCGGAGTTCATACCAAGAACATGTGTACATTCACCGCTGACGCATCACTAACAGCAAACCGATCTGTTAACAGAATGTGCAGCTATTAGGACATCGCAGAGACGATGACACCCCACTCCCCTCCTACATCATTTATGCTGCACAAAGCAGAATGTTGGAGACCATTGGGAAGATACAGAACATGAAATGTATATATTTACATAGATTTACCATCTCATTACAGATCCCGCTAGACATGCCTGAATGTATACATGTATGTGCCGTATACCGCCTGCACACGGCAGACCGCAAATTGAGGGATAATGCCAAAGTTGGGGTAAAAGTTGAATCACGACTATGGGGTGACACCCTGCGCCGACTCTGCTCACAGGGTGTCACTTATAATACCAGAATATAGCAGACCCCCTGTCCTCTACCCTCTTGTTTTATCACTTATCCCCCTCCCCTTTCTTCTACCCCCTATACCTGTATCCCTCACTCTCTGCATCTCCTCTATCTGTGTATCTCTTTCTCTCCTCACTATCTCCACCTGTCTTTTGCTCCCTCTCCCTTTTTCATTATTATTCTCTCTCCTGTATCTCTAAATACCTTTCTGTTTAATCAAACTCTCCCCCCTCCTCTCTCCCCCCACCTCTTATACCCCCTTCCTCTCTCTCCCCCCTTTTCTTCCCTCTCATCCCCTCCTCACTCTCCCTTCTCTGCCCCACCCACCTCTCTTCCCCCTCTTCTTCCCTCTCCTCTCTCCCCCCACCTCTTATACCCCCCTCCTCTCTCTCCCTTCTCTTCTCCCTCTCATCTCTTCCCCCCCTCCTTTTCTCTCTCTTCTCTTTTCCCTCTCCCCCCCCCCCTTATCTTCTCTCTCCCCTCTTCTCCCCCCTCCTCTCTCTCCCTGTTCTCTCTCTCCCTTCTCTTCCCCCCACTCCTCTCTTTCCCCCCTCTTCTCCCCACTCCTCTCTCCCCCCCTCTTCCCTTTCCTTTCTCTCCCCCCTCTTACCCCTTCCTCTCTCTCCATTCTCTCTCTTCTCCCCCCTCCTCTATCTCCACCCTCTTCTCCCCTCCCCTCTCTCCCTCCCCTTGTCTTCTCCCTTCCATCTTTCCCCCATCTTCTCTCCCCTCCTCTCTCTCCCCCTTATCCCCCTCCTCTCTCTTCTCTTCTCTTCCCCCCCCCCCTCTCTCTCCCTTCTCTTCTCAGCTGCTCTCTCTCCCCCTCTTCTCCCCTTTCACCCCCTCCTCACTCTCCCTTCTCTCCCCCACCCACCTCTCTTTCCCCTTTTTCCCCTCTCCTCTCTCTCTCCCATCTCTTCTCCCCCTCCTCTCTCCTCCCTCTTCTCCCCCTCCTCTCCCCCCTTCTTCTTCCCCTCCTCTCTCTCCCCCCTCTTACCCCCTTCTTTCCTCTTTCTTCTCTTCTCCCCTCTCCTTTCTCTCCCTTCTCTTCTCAACTCTCCTCTCTCCCCCCTCTTCTTCCCTCTCATCCCCCTCCTCACTCTCCCTTCTCTCCCCGACCCACCTCTCTTCCTTCTCTTCCACCTCTTCTTCCCTCTCCTCTCTCTCCCCACCTGTTATCCCCCTCCTCTCTCTTTCTTCTCTTCTCCCCTCTTCTCTTTTTCCTCTTACCCCTTCCTCTCTCTCCCTTCTCTATCTCCACCCTTTTCTTCCCTCTCCTCTACCCCTTGTCTTCTCCCTTCCATCTCTCCTCCATCTTCTCTCCCCTTCTCTCTCCCCCTTCTTATCCCCCTCCTCTCTCTCCTCCCTCTTGTTCCCCTTCCTCACTCTTCCTTCTCTTCTCCTCTGTTTTCTCTCTTTCCCTCTTCTCCCCCCCCCCCCCCCTTCTCTCTCCCCCTTCATATCCCCTCCTCTCACTCCCTTCTCTTCTGCTCCTTCTCTCTCCCCCTCCATATACCCTTCCTGTGTCTCTCCCCTCTCATCCCCCCTCCCTCTCTCTCCCCCTCCTCTCACCCCCCCCCCTCTCTCTCCCCCTCCCTCTCTCTCCCCCTCCTCTCACCCCCCCCCCCTCCCTCTCTCTCCCCCTCCTTTCTCTCCCCTCTCTTATCCCCCTCCTCTCTCTCCCTTCTCTTTTCCCCCCTCCTCTCCCTCCCTTTCACCCCTCCTCTCTACCCCCATCTCTCTTTTCCCCCTCTCTCTCTACCCCTCTTGCCCCCCTCCTCTCCTCCCCTTCTCTCTCTCCCTTCTCTTCTCTTCCCTCCTCCCCCCCCCTCCTCCCTTCTCCCTCCTCCCCCTTTTCTTCTTCTCACCCCCACCTCCTCTCTTTCTCTCTTCTCCTCTTCCCCTCTGTATCTACACCTATGCTATCCCACTCTCCCCCCTCTCTTCTCTCCATCTTTGTTCCTACCCCCCCCCTTTCTCTTGTCTCTGTCGTCTCTTCTCTCTTTCCCTCCCCCTGCTCTCCCCCTTCTTCTCTCCCCCACCCTCTCCCCTCTCCCTCTCTCCTCTCTCTCTCTCTCTTCCCCTCTACTTATCTGCCCTCCTCTTTCTTCTTCTCTATCTTCTTTCACTTTTTCCTTTCTCTCCCACCTTTTCTATCTCTCCCCTGTCTCTTCTCCCTCACCCCCACCTTCTCTTCTTTCTCTCTCAAACCCACTTGCGGTGTGCCCAGGGAGTGAAGTCTTGAGGGGGGGGGGGTGTTTATGTTGTGTGCAGTACCCTAGTGTCAGTGTACCCTTCCAGGTATTTATTACCTTTGACGGGGATCACCGTATACCCCTGACAATACCTTCATCTGCTTTTCTCTCCTTCTCATCTACTTCTTGAACTGGGATGTCGGCTCAGAGATGACACAATCATATAAATCCTGTTCTTGGCTGTGTTCACAAACGTCTGACACAGATCAGCCCCCTGCTGCAGCCTCGACTTGCTAGAAAGTAACAATGAACCCTGAGGGGAGGGGAGACTGAGGAAATGCTTTCTCCTGCCTGCAGTAGACTGAGAACATCATCTCAACCTTGGCAAAGTCACCAACTGAAGCTCAAAGACGGCTTTTTAACAATAAAAGATGGAGTTGTTGCTGTATATTGCGACATGTCAGGAATGTATCCATACAAAAGTACAAACTTATTGACAGATCCACTTTAATTGCTTCCGCGCCGCCCTATAGCAGAAATATTGCTACAGGGCGGCACGGCTGCACAAAATCACGTACTGTATATCTACATGTGATTTTGCATTTCCGGTTAGGGGGGCGCTTGCATGCGCCATTGGCAGCCTTGGCTGACGATCACCGGGTCCTGGTCGGAGATTCCCCGCCGGCACCTGGTGATCTCTGAGTATAACTGATGGGGGAGAGACCTGTATGGAAACAATACAGATCTCTCCCCTGTCAGCTCCTGCACACTGCTTTGTATGGTTCTGAATAGCAGAGCCATACAAAGCAGTGTGCTTACAGTGAAACACAGCACACAGTTAACCCTTTGATCGCCCCTCATGTTAGACCCTTCCTGCCCAGTGCCATTAGTACAGTGTCATTGCTTTTTATTAGCACTGATCGCTGTATTGGTGTCAATGGGGATGTCAGTGACACCAAGTCAGTTACCCCCCCAGTGTCAGAATGCCCGCCGCAGTCATTGATCACTGCCATAGAAAATATATATACCGCCATTTGTAGAGGCTATAACTTTCACGTAAACCAATTAATTTACACGTATTTGGATATTTTTTTTAGCAAAGACAAGGAGGAGAATATATTTTACCCTAAATTTATGACGAAATTTGATTTTTTTTAACTTTTTTTACTGGACGTGTTTTTTAGCAAAAAGTGAAAAATATTGTTTTTGTTTCTTTTTCTCAAAATTGTCGTTTTTTTGTTTATAGCGCAAAAAAATAAAAAACGCACAGGCGATCAAATACCACCGAAAGAAAGCTGTATTTATGGGGAAAAGGGATTTAAATTGCATTTGGGTGCAGCGTTGCACGACCGCGCAATTCTCAATTAAAGTAATGTAGCGCCGTAATGCAAAAAATGGCCGGGTCAGGAAGGGGGGGGAATCCTGTGGAGGGCGAGGGGTTAAGCTGCACATCCCTCCGCTATGTTCTGGGGGGGCCGTGCCGTGACTGCGCCGGTCCAGATCCGGACGCGGAGGCGGCAGAGATAATGCAGGTGTCACAAGGAGCCAAGTCCTGCGCTCTCGGAGCCGCCGTCACTCCTTCGGGAGATAAATGCTCTGTCCGAGGAGGTAATTATTTTTTGGCAAATGAAACTTTCATTTCCAGCATGTCGGAAAACTCAGCAAAAATTCCCTTCCGGCAGGACCTTGCTGTGACTTTGAGACGCAGAGGCGTTTATTTTTTTTCTTCTTTGTTGGAACAAAAAAGCGGGCGAGCTCTGGGCCGGGAAAAGAAAAAAGATTCCGCATAAATTAACGATATATATCTGTCACCGGACTTAATTTCTTTGACATTTAGAGTCATTTCATTAGTTTTCAGGAATAAAAAAGTGAAATATTGGCTTGGAAATCAGTGTCTGCTGGACTGCGATTCGGCCGCATTGTATCAGGAAAATGTAGACATTAGCAATTTGTAAAGTAATGCGCCCGCTGTCCTGTGACCCTCCTCTCCTCTGCTAGATGGCTGTCCAGTGGAAGGAAGGTGCGTTTCAAAGCCTACATCCCTGCAGTCTCACCACCCCACTCCCCAATTGCTTTGCGATAACTACATATCCACCTTGGTGACACCCCCCCGACCTCCCCCCTCCCATACACAATTACACACATATATATATATTTTATATATATATATATATATATATATGTCTATATATATGAATATATTTTGAAATATCTTGAATACGACCAAAATTGTAGCATTTCAAATATATGTCAATATATTTGGGAAGTATATACAGTGGGGCAAAAAAGTATTTAGTCCCCACCAATTGTGCAAGTTCTCCCACTTACAAAGATGAGAGAGGCCTGTAATTGGCATCATAGGGAGACCTCAACTATGAGAGACAAAATGAGAAAACAAATCCAGACAATCACATTGGCTGATCTGGAAAGAATTTATTTGCAAATTATGGTGGAAAATAAGTATTTGGTCACCTACAAACAAGCAAGATTTCTGGCTCTCACAGACCTGTACCTTCTTCTTTAAGAGGCTCCTCTGTCCTGCACTCATTACCTGTATCAATGGCACCTGTTTGAACTTGTTATCAGTATAAAAGACACCTGTCCACAACTTCAAACAGTCACACTCCAAACTCCACTATGGTGAAGACCAAAGACACCAAAGGTGAAGGACACCAGAAACAAAATTGTAGACCTGCACCAGGCTGGGAAGACTGAATCTGCAATAGGCAAGCAGCTTGGTGTGAACAAATCAACTGTGGGAGCAATAATTAGAAAATGGAAGACATACAAGACCACTGATAATCTCCCTCGATCTGGGGCTCCACGCAAGATCTCACCCCGTGGGGTCAAAATGATCACAAGAACGGTGAGCAAAAATCCCAGGACCACACGGGGGGACCTAGTGAATGACCTGCAGAGAGCTGGGACCATGTAACAAAGGCTACCATCAGTAACACACTACACCGCCAGGGACTCAGATCCTGCAGTGCCAGACCTGTCCCCCTGCTTAAGCCAGTACATGTCCGGGCCCGTCTGAAGTTTGCTAGAGAGCATTTGGATGATCCAGAAGAGGATTGGGAGAATGTCATATGGTCAGATGAAACCAAAATAGAACTGTTTGGTAGAAACACAACTCGTCGTGTTTGGAGGAGAGAGAATGCTGAGTTGCATCCAAAGAACACCATACCTACTGTGAAGCATGGGGGTGGCAACATCATGCTTTGGGGCTGTTTCTCCACAAAGGGACCAGGACGACTGATCCATGTACAGGAAAGAATGAATGGGGCCATGTATCGTGAGATTTTGAGTGCAAACCTCCTTCCATCAGCAAGGGCATTGAAGATGAAACGTGGCTGGGTCTTCCAACATGACAATGATCCCAAGCATACCGCCCGGGCAACGAAGGAGTGGCTTCGTAAGAAGCATTTCAAGGTCCTGGAGTGGCCTAGCCAGTCTCCAGATCTCAACCCCATAGAAAACCTTTGGAGGGAGTTGAAAGTCCGTGTTGCCCAGCGACAGCCCCAAAACATCACTGCTCTAGAGGAGATCTGCATGGAGGATGGGCCAACATACCAGCAACAGTGTGTGCCAACCTTGTGAAGACTTCCAGGAAACGTCTGACCTCTGTCATTGCCAACAATGGATATATAACAAAGGATTGACATGAACTTTTCATATTCACCAAATACTTATTTTCCACCATAATTTGCAAATAAATTCTTTCCAGATCAGCCAATGGGATTGTCTGGATTTGTTTTCTCATTTTGTCTCTCATAGTTGAGGTCTCCCTATGATGCCAATTACAGGCCTCTCTCATCTTTGTAAGTGGGAGAACTTGCACAATTTCTTCAAAACTTTTAAAAAGTTTTTTTTTTTTGAAGTTTCACTTTTTTTTTTGTAACACGTTTACGATTACTTCAACTGTCGGTTATAGAGACTGAAAAAAAAAATAGCGAGTCAGCGCATCATACAACTTGTCATCACAGGACAGACTGTCTTCTCAAGCAAATTAGCAGATCGTATTTTGATTGTAAATTTATTAGTAGTGAAGGTGAGGGGAAGAGGGAGCAATTCAGCGTTTTAACAGCTGTAAGTTATGTCGCCGCCGTCGCTGTCAGAGTACGAATCCCAGACTGCGTCTTATAGACAGGGAGCAGGTAGGTCTTAAAAAAATGACGGACTGACGAAACGATTCAGATTTATCACATGAAGTCTAATCGTAAGTCGGTGTCGGGGTTCGGCGTTTTGTTTTTGACAAACTCTGAGCCGATTATAAGAGGAATAAAACATGGAGCTGCCAGTAAAGTTGGTGATGGAACAAAAGGTATAGCAGCCCACGCTACCGCCATGGGGGCCTCCCGGTGGATGGGAGCCCCAGCAGGGGGGTTGTTGAGGCACTTCATTCTCCTGGATCGTGGCTCCACCCAGGGGTGTTATCCTGTGTGCAAGATCGGAAGTTGGCCCCTCCCTCCAGAGTAAAGGACGGTACGGCATGCGCAGTGCGCCATGGCAAAGTTGGCTGTGGTTTTTATTGTGCTGAATATACACGCCTCAAAATAAATGAAAGGAACACTCTGAAAAAACCATCAGATCTCAATGGGGAGGAATCTCCTGCTGGATCTCTATACTGACATGGACGGGGTAATGTGTTAGAAACGTAAAGATGCCCCATCGTTTGATGGAAATGGAAATGATCGACCTACAGAGGACTGAATTCAAAGACACCCCAAAAATCAAAGTGAAATAATGATTCAGCAGGCGAGTCCATTTGGCTGAATTTTCATTGCAGCAACTCAGAATGGTCCTCGGTAGTCTGTGTGGCCCCCACATGCTTGTATGCATGCCTGACAACGTTGGGGGAGGCTCCTAATGAGACCCCGGATGGTGTCCTGGGGGATTTCCTCCCAGATCTGGATCAGGGCATCATTGAGCTCCTGGACAGTCTGAGGTGCAACCTGGCAGCGTCGGATGGACTGAAACATGACATCCCAGAGGTGTTCTATTGGATTTAGGTCAGGCAAGCGTGGGGGCCATTCAATGGTATCAATTCCTTCATCCTCCAGGAACTGCCTTCAGATTCTGGCCACATGAGGTCGGGCATTGCAGTGCACCAGGAGGAAGCTAGGACCCACTGCACCAGGAGGAACACAGGACCCACTGCACCAGGAGGAACCCAGGACCCACTGCACCAGCGTAGGGTCTGACAATGGGTCCAAGGATTTCATCCCGATACCTAATGGCAGTCAGGGGGCCATTGTCTAGCCTGTAGAGGTCTGTGCGTCCCTCCATGGATATGCCTCCCCAGACCATCACTGACCCACCACCAATCCGGTCATGCTGAACCATGTTACAGGCAGCAGAACGTTCTCCATGGCTTCTCCAGAACCTTTCACGTCTGTCACATGTGCTCAGGGGGAACCTGCTCTCATCTGTGAAAAGCACAGGGCGCCAGTGGTGGACCTGCCAATTCTGGGGTTCAATGGCAAATGCCAATCGAGCTCTATGGTGCCGGGCAGTGAGCACAGGGCCCACTAGAGGATGTCGGGCCCTCAGGCCACCCTCATGAAGTCTGTTTCTGACTGTTTGGTCGGAGACATTCACACCAGTGGCCTGCTGGAGGTCATTTTGTAGGGCTCTGGCAGGGCTCATCCTGTTCCTCCTTGCACAAAGGAGCAGATACCGGTCCTGCTGATGGGTTAAGGACCTTCTACAGCCCTGTCCAGCTCTCCTAGAGTAACTGCCTCTCTTCTGGAATCTCCTCCATGCTCTTGAGACTGTGCTGGGAGACACAGCAAACCTTCTGGCAATGGCACGTATTAATGTGCCATCCTGGAGGAGTGCCTGTGAAACCTCTGTAGGCTCCAGGTATGGCCTCATGCTACCAGTAGTGACACTGACCCTAGGCAGATGCAAAACTAGTGAAAAACAGTCAGAAAAGATGAGTAGGGAAAAAATGTCAGTGAACTCCACCTTCTGTTTTGGGGGTTGTCTCATTTTTGCCCATCTAGTGCACCTGTTGTTCATTTCATTAACACCAAAGCAGCTGAAACTGATGAACAACCCCCTCTGCTACTTACCTGACCAGATCAATATCCCAGGAGTTTCATTGACTTGATGCTATACCCTGATTACCAAGTCTTCCTTTAATTTTTTTTGAGCAGTGTAATATTGTCCATGGCTTAAAAGAGATAATAACTGGGGTTCAGTAGTAAGTAAGGCAAAGTTCAAAGGTCATTTGTAAGTGACGAAGAGTTTAGGGGTCAGTAGTAAGTGACGCAGAGTTTAGGGGTCAGCAGTAAGTAAGGCAGAGTTCAGGGGTCAGTAGTAAGTGACACCGAGTTCAAGGGTCAGTAGTAAGTGATGTAGAGTTCATGGGTCAGCAGTAAGTGAGGCAGAGTTCAGAGGTCAGTAGTAAGTGAGGCAGAGTTCAGAGGTCAGTAGTAAGTGATGCAGAGTTCAGAGGTCAGTAGTATGTGACGCAGAGTTCAGGGGTCAGTAGTAAGTGATGCAGAGTTCAGGGGTCAGTAGTAAGTGATGCAGAGTTCAGAGGTCAGTAGTGACGCAGAGTTCAGGGGTCAGTAGTGACGCAGAGTTCAGAGGTCAGTAGTGACGCAGAGTTCAGGGGTCAGCAGTAAGTGATGCAGAGTTCAGAGGTCAGCAGTGACGCAGAGCTCAGAGGTTAGTAGTAAGTGACGCAGAGGTCATGGGTCAGCAGTAAGTGACGCAGAGGTTATGGGTCAGCAGTAAGTGATGCAGAGTTCAGGGGTCAGCAGTAAGTGATGCAGAGTTCAGGGGTCAGCAGTAAGTGATGCAGAGTTCAGGGGTCAGCAGTAAGTGATGCAGAGTTCAGGAGTCAGTAGTAAGTGACACAGAGCTCAGAGATTAGTAGTAAGTGACGCAGAGGTCATGGGTCAGCAGTAAGTGACGCAGAGGTTATGGGTCAGCAGTAAGTGATGCAGAGTTCAGAAGTTAGTAGTAAATGACGCAGAGTTCAGGGGTCAGTAGTAAGTGACGCAGAGTTCAGGGGTCAGTAGTAAGTGACGCAGAGTTCAGGGGTCAGTAGTAAGTGACGCAGAGTTCAGGGGTCAGTAGTAAGTGATGCAGAGTTCAGGGGTCAGTAGTATGTGACGCAGAGTTCAGGGGTCAGTAGTAAGTGACGCAGAGTTCAGAGGTATTTTATCACAATTATGTGATAGATAATGTTTTCTCCTGCGCTGGATCACTTGACAGTACAGGAGATGGTTAGAGGCTGCGGACATGATACAGGAGATGAATAGAGGCTGTGGACAGAAGAGAAGGGGGGGGTAGAAGCCAGGTGGAGGGAGGGATGGAGCCAGGTGGACAGAAGCGAAGAGAAATGGAGCCAGGTGGAGGGGAGAATGGAGCCAGGTGGACAGAAGAGAGGGGGGATGGAGCCAGGTGTACAGAAGAGAGGGGGGATGGAGCCAGGTGGAGGGGGGGTTGGTGTCAGGTGGGCAGAGGAGAGGAGGGATGGAACCAGGTGGGGTGGGGGATGGAGCCAGGTAGAAACAAAAGAGGGGGGATGGAGCCAGGTGTAGGGGAGCATGGAGCCAGGTGGACAAAAGAGAGGAGTGATGGAGCTAGGTCGAGGGGAGGATAGAGCCAGGTGGACAGAACAGAAGAGGGGGATGGAGCCAGGTGGAGGAAAGGATGGAACCAGGTGGAGGGGAGGATGGAGCCAGGTGGAGGGGAAGATGGAGCCAGGTAGACAGAAGAGAGGAAGGATGGACCCAGGCGTAGGGGAGGATGGAGCCAGGTGGAAGGAAGGATGGAACCAGGTGGAGGGGAGGATGGAGCCAAGTGGAGGGGAGGATGGAACCAGGAGGAGGAGAGGATGGAGCCAGGTCGAGGGGAGGATGTAACCAGGTGGAGGGGAGGATGGAACCAGGTGGAGGGGAGGATGGAACCAGGTGGATAGAAGAGGATGGAACCAGGTGGAGGGGAGGATGGAACCAGGTGGAGGGGAGGATGGAGCCAGGTGGACAGAAGAGAGGGAGGATGGAGCCACATGGAGGGGAGGATGGAACCAGGTGGAGGGGAGGATAGAACCAGGTGGAGGGGAGGATAGAACCAAGTGGAGGGGAGGATGGAACCAGGTGGAGGGGAGGATGAAACCAGGTGGAGGGGAGGATGGAACCAGGTGGAGGGGAGGATGGAGCCAGGTGGAGGGGAGGATGCAGCCAGGTGGACAGAAGAGAGGAAGGATGGAACCAGGTGGAGGGGAGGATGGAGCCAGGTGGAGGGGAGGATGGAGCCAGGTGGTGGGAGGATGGAACCAGGTGGACAGAGGTGAAGAGGGGGACAGAGTCCTCAGCCTTACTCATTTGGATCCCAGGCATGATCATCCACTCAGATCTCACCTGGTCCCCCGTAGTACACGGCACTGTGAGGAGCTCCTATCCTGAGCCCACTCCTCCTGGCTCCCCCGGTCCTGCTGTAACTTTGTAAAATGCGCCATTACGTCACTTTTTAGGCCCCATTCACACTGAGCATTTTTAAAAATTGCACCTTTTCTTATGCAACGCATGTCGCATTGCGGTACCATTCATTGTTAATGGCACCCCATACATGGCTAGCACACAGATGTGTCAAAGTGTGCAAAGATGTTAAAAAAAAACGTGCAAAGCTCAACATGCAAAACGTTTAATGAGCAAATTTGACAGATTTTCCTAAGGTGGAGCTTTTCTGTGAAATGATAATGATGCTGTAATATTTCTGCATTACCAGAACTTCCCGCAGGGAAATCACCCTTTTTTTCTTGCAATTGTGCATCGGGGAAGGGGGTGGGGTGGGTAAACAGCACATCTGGCTTTTAGGTACAAGGTCCTGTTTAACCCCGACAATGAGAGGTTTACTAAAACGGGAGCACTCAGGATCTGGTTCAGCTGTGCATGGCAGCCAATCATCTTGTTACTGGGTGTGACTTGGCATGCGACTTACATGCTGTAACAGAACCGACCCCAGACTGCACTTGGGCACTTCCATTAGAATACCGCTTCCCCGTCCAAGCACCGACCACAGACACCACCACTGACCATACAAGACTAGACCACACCGGTCTTGAAGTAAACCAGGAAGTAGACTAGTTTATTTTAATACAGATACAAGATATATACATTCAAGGGAACAACCCCCCCCCCCCCTGCATAATGGCACAGGGTGGGGCAATCTACATTTAGTAACAAGAGACACACCAGCAGACAGTCCCATCAGGAGGGAGGGCTGCTGGAGACATTCCCCCCCCCCCACCAAGCCAATACACATAAACACATACATCCCATAATAATTTGCTCCCAAGCAAGACACACAATAGAACAATGGAATGCAACCACATGGCATTAAACAATCAACAACCCCCCACCCCAATATTAGGACAGATCACCCTGTACCCCTAACAGGCACAGTGTGACTTACACATAATAGGGATATGGGGAGCTGAGATAGGGGTCTCCCCACCTCTCCAAAGTGAGCTGGGTTCCATGGGCCCCCCACCCACAGTGACTCCCGTTCCATATGCCCTGCGACTTCCAAATTGCATGCCAAGTTGCACCCTATTCTCCACAATTACAGCGGTCATATCGGCACGGTTCCGACTTGGTCGGAGCTGCACCGATTTCTAAAGTAGTACATGCACTCCTTTTGGTGCGATTTGCACAGACATCGGCGTCAGACGTCTTGCAAATCGCACTTGAAATCGGCACGTCCCCTGACTTTGAAATCGGGCGACTTCACTGTAAGTCGCGCAATTTCAAAGTCGGTCTTGATGTGACCGGGGGGGTTAAAACCTGGAAGCTGATTGGCTGCCACGCACAGCTGCACCAGATTTTGCTCTTTCCACTTTTAGTAAATATCCCCCCAGCGAGAGATTCAATGCAGCCATGGGGTTCGTGAGCCGGTGCATGGGCTTCTTTTGCCGATTGCTGATCCCCAAGGTTGTCATCGATGCGCGGATTTAGCACCGTGCTGGGAATTGTAGTTCATCGATGATCCTGGGGAGCCCACAGCTGATCTACATTCCCTCCTTCCGGCATGTTCTTTATCTGTAGAGTGGAATATATTCCCCACCGCTCAGCGTAATTACCAGAAAGAGAGAGAGAGAGTGCGAGGAAACAACGGAAAGAAAAACATATTTTCCTAGAATGTAATTAAGAGAAGATTGATGAAATTGTTATTTTCTCCTCTTTTATTTAAAAACACGTCTGCGTTCCAGGCTTCGCAGTCACGAATAAATGAAACCCTTTTTTTTTCCCTCCGCCGCAATACAACGAGCAACTTCCTCGCACATCCGCCCTTGCCGAACAACGCTTCGTCCCTGCAAATGAATTCATGCCAGACTCCCCAACCTCGGGGCCCTGCCGCATGCGTCCTCCTTCTCTCCGGCAATCATTTCAAACATTAGACCTAAAGGGTCAGATCGCCCAATACTGATAAAGCAGAGGCCTTGAATCACCCGGGACATTGTTGGGGACTCTGGATGCTTGCAAGAACGCTAATTATGTTATTTATTTTAAAAAAAAAACAGTATATTTCTAAAAAGAAAAAAAAGAGAATTTTTCAAGCATTTGCCACACATAAACCTCATAATTTGTCTATTATGTTTATTTCCTATGAGCGTCAGCTCCATCTAGTGGCCAAAATGCAGTATTTTTCTGATTGAGGTATTTTAGGTAAATACTGCATTATGGCCACTAGATGGCGGTAAGTATTATAGTAAATAAACAAATGTTTACCTCCAACTAGTGGCCATAAGGCAGTATTTTCCTGGAATACCTCAATCAGGAAGATGCCTCATTATTGCCACTAGAATGAGCTGACAATCAAAGAAAATAGACATATAATTAGAGGATTTTGTTTTTTATAGATGTCCTAAAAAAATGCTGCAATACAGCCACTAGATGGCGGTAAGTATTTGTTTATTTATTTACTATAATGATTTGCTCCATCTAGTGGCTGTATTTGACTCTAATATGTCTATTTTTTTTATGATCATCAGCTCCATCTAGTGGCAATAATGAGGCATCTGATTGAGGTATTCCAGGAAAATACTGCATTATGGCCACTAGATGGAGGTAAATATTTGTTTATTATCTATAATGATTAGCGCCATCTAGTGGCTGTATTGCAGCGTTTATTTTTTTGAGGCATCCATCCTGAGAAATCCTCGTAATTTGACTCTAATATGTCTATTTTCTATGATCATCAGCTCCATCTAGTGGCAATAATGAGGCTTCTTTCTGATTGAGGTACTCCAGGAAAATACTGCATTATGGCCACTAGATGGAGGTAAATATTTGTTTATTAACTATAATGATTAGCACCATCTAGTGGCTGTATTGCAGGATTTATTTTTTGGGGCATCCATTGTAAAAAATCCTCGTAATTTGACTCTAATATGTCTATTTTGTATGATCGGCAGCTCCATCTAGTGGCTGTATTGTGGCATTTATTTTTTTTGGCGTCCATCGTGAAAAATCCTCGTAATTTGACTCTAATATATCTATTTTTTATGATCATCAGTGGCAATAATGAGGCTTCTTCCTGATTGAGGTATTCCAGGAAAATACTGCATTATGGCCACTAAATGGAGGTAAATATTTGTTTATTAACTATAATGATTAGCGCCATCTAGTGGCTGTATTGCAGGATTTATTTTTTGGGGTGTCCATCCTGAGAAATCCTCGTAATTTGACTCTAATGTCTACTTTCTAGGATCTGCAGCTTCATCTACTGGCTGTATTGCGGCATTTATTTTTGGGGGGGCATCCATCGTGAAAAATCCTCATAATTTGACTCTAATATATCTATTTTTTATGATCATCAGCTCCATCTAGTGGCAATAATGAGGCTTCTTCCTGATTGAGGTACTCCCTGAAAATACTGCATTATGGCCACTAGAGGGAGGTAAATATTTGTTTATTTACTATGATTAGTGCTATCCAGTGGCTGTATTGCGGCATTTATTTTATTCTATAGAAAAAAAAACCTCTAATTATATGTCTATTTTCTTTGATTGTCAGCTCCATCTAGTGGCCATAATGAGGTATCTTCCTGATTGAGGTATTTCAGGAAAATATTGCCTTATGGCCACTAGATAATCATAGGAAATAAATACTTTCACTATGATAAGCCCTATCTAGTGGCCATAATGAGATATCTTTCTTATAGAAGTATTTCAGGAAAAGGCTGAATTATGTCCACTAGATGGAGCTGATGATCTTAGGAAATGGTTTTCCTAAGATCATCAGCACCATCTAGTGGTCCTATTGCAGCATTTTTCCCATTCAAGCATTTAAAAAACAATGTTGCATTGCGGCCACTGGATGGAGCTGCTGATCACAGGAAATAAATATTTATTATGATTGTCAGCTCCGTCTAGTGGTCATAAGGCGGTATTTTTAAGATTCAGATATTTCAGGAGTATACTGCATTATGGCCACTAGAAGGAGCTGATGAGCATTACTATAATCGTTAGCCATCTAGTGGCCATAATGCAGTATTTTTCTGAATGAGTTATTTCAGGAAAATGACGGACTATGGTTACTGGATGTATCCGATGAGTATAACAAATACATATTTATTTTCTATGATCATTGGCTCCACCTAATGGCCATATTGTGGTATTTTTCCGATTCAGGCATTTCAAACTCTGTACTCCTGCGTATCGGGATGGACTCGGCTATATATACTATGTGGACACCACTGTTTAGTATGATGTTCCTTTGACCTGTTTGCCTATTGTGAGTACGATACATACTATTTATCCTTCCAATAAATTGTTTACGGCAATGCACTAGGCCGGGGCGCCCTCTGTTTGTTTTTCTTTGTATCCAATTTCAAAGAATGTTGCACTGTAGCCACTGGATGGAGCTGAGGATTACAGAAAATAAATATTTATTTACTGTGATCATGAGCTCCATCTCTTGGCCATAATGCGGTATTTCTCTGATTGAGGCATTTTAGGAAAATACCACATTGT
This sequence comes from Staurois parvus, assembly GCF_062004578.1. Lineage (NCBI taxonomy): Eukaryota > Metazoa > Chordata > Amphibia > Anura > Ranidae > Staurois > Staurois parvus. The sequence goes on from NW_028319077.1 coordinate 987,777, forward strand.
GGCCACTAGATGGAGCTGATGAGCATTAGAAATAAAAATTTTAGACACATTGTAGGGCTTATTCATAGCGGATGATTGGCCTGAGACGTCCACACAGCATTTTTTTTTTTTTAATAAATAGAACGCACAGTTTTCATTTCAAAAGGGAAATTTGGCTTTGAAGTGTAAGTAAATCCAAATAGTTTTTAGTTTTGTTTAGAACAGGGAATGGCTAAAGCTACTTATGTTTTGCCTTCCCTGGGCCCTTCTTACCACCCATCCCTGCCTGCTAGAGGGCGCCATGAGTACAGCGTCCCATAGGAATGAAGGAGACTTGGTGAAGTTGCCCGTTAACAACCACCAGGGACCACCAAGACTTGTCACCTTCTTCACTCCTCCCGACGTATTTCGGCAATTTTGACAGAAATGGAAACCCTCATAGTGACCACAAATGACCCACATGCAGTTCAGTGGCCACAGAGGGAGGTGCCAGCCCACGGCTTCCTCAAAACTTTTACCCTTTTCACTGCCGCTGACATCCAATCGCTGATCTCCTCAGCGAACCTGGACTTGCCATGTACTGTATTACATCACGTCTGGGCTCAGCTGATGTTACTTTCACCGGCCTGGCAAGAAGCTAGCGAAGCACGATCTGCGCTCCATTAGCTCCAGGAGAAGGCAGTTGAGACATCAGGGGTCTAGAAGACTCCTAATGTCTCATTAAAGAGACAAAAAAACTAGTATCACATACAGGGCTTTTGGTTCCCCGTGAGATAAAAAATAACTTTTAGTGAAAAAAAAGTATAAACAATAAAATACAGCTACTGGCAAGCACTTTACCCCCCCCCCCCCCACACCCCCCTACCGAAATATATTACTATAACAAAGAAAATGGGACACACCATGTATGTTCAGAATGCTCACTATCCTCCATGATGGTACACCTGTATACATGTCTATGAAGAGTGACCTATCTGCCCCTGGAGCTCACTATCCTCTCTGATGGTACACCTGTATACAGGTCTATGAAGAGTGACCTATGTGCCCCTGGAGCTCACTATCCTCTCTGATGGTACACCTGTATACAGGTCTATGAAGAGTGACCTATGTGCCCCTGGAGCTCACTATCCTCTCTGATGGTACACCTGTATACAGGTCTATGAAGAGTGAACTATGTGCCCCCGGAGCTCACTATTCTCTCTGATGGTACACCTGTATACAGGTCTATGAAGAGTGACCTATGTGCCCCTGGAGCTTACTATCCTCTCTGTATACATGTCTATGAAGAGAGACCTATGTGCCCCTGGAGCTCACTATCCTCTCTGATGCTACACCTGTATACAGGTCTATGAAGAGTGACCTGTGTGCTCCCGGAGCTCACTATCCTCCATGATGGTACACCTGTATACAGGTCTATGAAGAGTGACCTATGTGCCCCTGGAGCTCACTATCCTCTCTGATGGTACACCTGTATACAGGTCTATGAAGAGTGACCTATGTGCCCCCAGAGCTCACTATCCTCTCTGATGGTACACCTGTATACAGGTCTATGAACAGTGACCTATGTGCCCCTGGAGCTCACTATCCTCCATGATGGTACACCTATATACAGGTCTATGAAGAGTGACCTATGTGCCCCCGGAGCTCACTATCCTCTCTGATGGTACACCTGTATACAGGTCTATGAACAGTGACCTATGTGCCCCTGGAGCTCACTATCCTCCATGATGGTACACCTATATACAGGTCTATGAAGAGTGACCTATGTGCCCCTGGAGCTCACTATCCTCTCTGATGGTACACCTGTATACAGGTCTATGAAGAGTGACCTATGTGCCCCTGGAGCTCACTATCCTCTCTGATGGTACACCTGTATACAAGTCTATGAAGAGTGACCTATGTGCCCCTGGAGCTCACTATCCTCTCTGATGGTACACCTGTATACAGGTCTATAAAGAGTGACCTATGTGCCCCTGGAGCTTACTATCCTCTCTGTATACATGTCTATGAAGAGAGACCTATGTGCCCCTGGAGCTCACTATCCTCCATGATGGTACACCTGTATACAGGTCTATGAAGAGTGAACTATGTGCCCCTGGAGCTCACTATCCTCTCTGACGGTTCACCTGTATACATGTCTATGAAGAGTGACCTATGTGTCCCTGGAGCTCACTATCCTCTCTGATGGTACACCTGTATACAGGTCTATGAAGAGTGACCTATGTGCCCCTGGAGCTCACTATCCTCTCTGATGGTACACCTGTATACATGTCTATGAAGAGTGACCTATGTGCCCCTGGAGCTCACTATCCTCTCTGATGGTACACCTGTATACATGTCTATGAAGAGTGACCTATGTGCCCCTGGAGCTCACTATCCTTTCTGATGGTACACCTGTATACAGGTCTATGAAGAGTGACCTATGTGCCCCTGGAGCTCACTATCCTCCCTGATGGTACACCTGTATACAGATCTATGAAGGAGGACCTATGTGCCCCTGGAGCTCACTATCCTCCCTGATGGTACACCTGTATACAGGTCTGTGAAGAGTGACCTATGTGCCCCCGGAGCTCACTATGCTCTCTGATGGTACACCTGTATACAGGTCTATGAACAGTGACCTATGTGCCCCTGGAGCTCACTATCCTCCATGATGGTACACCTGTATACAGGTCTATGAAGAGTGACCTATGTGCCCCTGGAGCTCACTATCCTCTCTGATGGTACACCTGTATACAGGTCTATGAAGAGTGACCTATGTGCCCCCGGAGCTCACTATGCTCTCTGATGGTACACCTGTATACAGGTCTATGAACAGTGACCTATGTGCCCCTGGAGCTCACTATCCTCCATGATGGTACACCTGTATACAGGTCTATGAAGAGTGACCTATGTGCCCCTGGAGCTCACTATCCTCTCTGATGGTACACCTGTATACAGGTCTATGAAGAGTGACCTATGTGCCCCTGGAGCTCACTATCCTCTCTGATGGTACACCTGTATACAAGTCTATGAAGAGTGACCTATGTGCCCCTGGAGCTCACTATCCTCTCTGATGGTACACCTGTATACAGGTCTATGAAGAGTGACCTATGTGCCCCTGGAGCTTACTATCCTCTCTGTATACATGTCTATGAAGAGAGACCTATGTGCCCCTGGAGCTCACTATCCTCCATGATGGTACACCTGTATACAGGTCTATGAAGAGTGAACTATGTGCCCCTGGAGCTCACTATCCTCTCTGATGGTACACCTGTATACATGTCTATGAAGAGTGACCTATGTGCCCCTGGAGCTTACTATCCTCTCTGATAGTACACCTGTATACAGGTCTATGAAGAGTGACCTATGTGCCAACGGAGCTCACTATCCTCTCTGATGGTACACCTGTATACAGGTCTATGAAGAGTGAACTATGTGCCCCCGGAGCTCACTATCCTCTCTGATGGTACACTTGTATACAGGTCTATGAAGAGTGACCTATGTGCCCCTGGAGCTTACTAACCTCTCTGTATACATGTCTATGAAGAGAGACCTATGTGCCCCTGGAGCTCACTATCCTCTCTGATGGTACACCTGTATACATGTCTATGAAGAGTGACCTATGTGCCCCTGGAGCTCACTATCCTCTCTGATGGTACACCTGTATACATGTCTATGAAGAGTGACCTATGTGCCCCTGGAGCTCACTATCCTCTCTGATGGTACACCTGTATACATGTCTATGAAGAGTGACCTATGTGCCCCTGGAGCTCACTATCCTCTCTGATGGTACACCTGTATACATGTCTATGAAGAGTGACCTATGTGTCCCTGGAGCTCACTATCCTTTGATGGTACACCTGTATACATGTCTATGAAGAGTGACCTATGTGCCCCTGGAGCTCACTATCCTCCCTGATGGTACACCTGTATACAGGTCTATGAAGAGTGACCTATGTGCCCCTGGAGCTCACTATCCTCCCTGATGGTACACCTGTATACAGGTCTGTGAAGAGTGAACTATGTGCCCCCAGAGCTCACTATGCTCTCTGATGCTACACTTGTATACAGGTCTATGAAGAGTGACCTATGTGCCCCTGGAGCTTACTATCCTCTCTGTATACATGTCTATGAAGAGAGACCTATGTGCCCCTGGAGCTCACTATCCTCTCTGATGGTACACCTGTATACATGTCTATGAAGAGTGACCTATGTGCCCCTGGAGCTCACTATCCTCTCTGATGGTACACCTGTATACAGGTCTATGAAGAGTGACCTATGTGCCCCCGGAGCTCACTATCCTCTCTGATGGTACACCTGTATACAGGTCTATGAAGAGTGACCTATGTGCCCCCGGAGCTCACTATCCTCCATGATGGTACACCTGTATACAAGTCTATGAAGAGTGACCTATGTGCCCCTGGAGCTCACTATCCTCCATGATGGTACACCTGTATACAAGTCTATGAAGAGTGACCTATGTGCCCCTGGAGCTCACTATCCTCTCTGATGGTACACCTGTATACAAGTCTATGAAGAGTGACCTATGTGCCCCTGGAGCTCACTATCCTCTCTGATGGTACACCTGTATACATGTCTATGAAGAGTGACCTATGTGTCCCTGGAGCTCACTATCCTTTGATGGTACACCTGTATACAGGTCTATGAAGAGTGACCTATGTGCCCCTGGAGCTCACTATCCTCCCTGATGGTACACCTGTATACAGATCTATGAAGGAGGACCTATGTGCCCCTGGAGCTCACTATCCTCCCTGATGGTACACCTGTATACAGGTCTGTGAAGAGTGACCTATGTGCCCCTGGAGCTCACTATGCTCTCTGATGCTACACTTGTATACAGGTCTATGAAGAGTGACCTATGTGCCCCTGGAGCTTACTATCCTCTCTGTATACATGTCTATGAAGAGAGACCTATGTGCCCCTGGAGCTCACTATCCTCTCTGATGGTACACCTGTATACATGTCTATGAAGAGTGACCTATGTGCCCCTGGAGCTCACTATCCTCTCTGATGGTACACCTGTATACAGGTCTATGAAGAGTGATCTATGTGCCCCCGGAGCTCACTATCCTCTCTGATGGTACACCTGTATACAGGTCTATGAAGAGTGACCTATGTGCCCCCGGAGCTCACTATCCTCTCTGATGGTACACCTGTATACAGGTCTATGAAGAGTGACCTATGTGCCCCCGGAGCTCACTATCCTCCATGATGGTACACCTGTATACAAGTCTATGAAGAGTGACCTATGTGCCCCTGGAGCTCACTATCCTCCATGATGGTACACCTGTATACAAGTCTATGAAGAGTGACCTATCTGCCCCCGGAGCTCACTATCCTCCATGATGGTACACCTGTATACAAGTCTATGAAGAGTGACCTATGTGCCCCTGGAGCTCACTATCCTCTCTGATGGTATACCTGTATACAGGTCTATGAAAAAAATTATAAATAATAAAATACAGCTACTGTCAAGTACTTAACCCCCCCCCCCCCACACACACACACACACACACACACACACACACACACACACACACAAAAAAGATTTGGCTATGTATGGTGCATTTAAAGGGGAACCCCAGTGATTTTTTTTTTCTGGCCAGTACACATTTTGACTTGTTAAAAGCATTTTAATGACTTCACAACTCGTTTTCCTGCAGTTCCATATTCTTTTTTTTTTGTGTCCACCTACAGTACATATCAAGAGGTTCTCGCTCTTGCTGAACAATTGCTGCAATAGAATCAAGGGGCCGGCAATATTCAATCACTCGGAGCAGACTCCTAAAACTTACATTGGAAGGAGCTGCTAAGCAGGAAGCGGGGTCTGCCTATGTAATGAGGAGATATGGACAGACATAAATACCAGCCATTCAAGGTGTTTACAGCATCAGCGCCCATTAAGGAGATTTAAAGATTACTCTGATTACTTCTATTATGTAGATTTCTACATTTAGATAAAATGCCCCTTTAAGTGTTTGCCCGGCTCGTGTTTACTTGGCATTTTCTATGAGCTTAGCCTTTAACAATGTAATAGTTTAATCCCCTCTAAATGTATTTTATCCGATTTAATTAAAACCTAAAGGCCAAGGCGTTCATATAGGAGATGTTGAAGAACATTCAGATCACAAGTATGATGAGGAGATCGAGTGGAAAGGACAGTACGGCCCCAGAGACCTGCAACATGCTAAAGGAACCTTCCAGAACCTCTGCTGTCATTAGCTATTTTCCTAATTATATCCAACATCGGACTATCACTCCGTCCAACATGACCCTCCAGAACAGTGGTCTCCAAACTGTGACCCCGGGGCCAGATGAGGCCCTTTGCCTGCCTGGGGGCAATAATCCTCCCTCTAATATGAGACACTGTTCTGCCAACTGACACCAACAATGTGGCACCATTTCTCTCACTGACCACAATCATGGGGCACTATTCCTCCCTCTAATATGAGACACTGTTCTGCCAACTGCCACCAACAATGGGGCACCATTTCTCTCACTGACCACAATAATGGGGCAATATTCCTCCCTCTAATACGAGACACTGTTCTGCCAACTGACACCAACAATGGGGAACCATTTCTCCCACTGACCATAAAAATGGGGCACTATTCCTCCCTCAAATACGAGACACTGTTCTGCCAACTACCACCAACAATGTGGCATCATTTCTCTCACTGACCACAATAATGGGGCAATATTCCTCCCTCAAACACGAGACACTATTCTGCCAACTGACACCAACAATGGGGCACCATTTCTCCCACTGACCACAATCATGGGGCACTATTCCTCCCTCTAATACGAGACACTGTTCTGCCAACTGACACCAACAATGGGGCACCATTTCTCCCACTGACCACAATAATGGGGCACCATTTCTCCCACTGACCACAATCATGGGGCACTATTCCTCCCTCTAATACGAGACACTATTCTGCCAACTGACACCAACAATGGGGCACCATTTCTCCCACTGACCATAAAAATGGGGCACCATTTCTCCCACTGACCACAATAATGGGGCACCATTTCTCCCACTGACCACAATAATGGGGCAATATTCCTCCCTCTAATACAAGACACTGTTCTGCCAACTGCCACCAACAATGGGGCACCATTTCTCTCACTGACCACTATTCCTCCCAATGATAAGGTTCTGCTCCTCCCTCAATACCAAATGCAGCAATGTTTACTCCCACTGATGCCAGGAAAATTGCCACTCTGGCTGGCAACAGTTGGGCCCCCCTCAAGTTTAAAGAGCAATAAACTGGCCCTTTGTTTAGAAAATTTGGAGACTCCTCCTCCAGAAGATAACTAATACCCCTGACCTTCTCTGTAGCTTTCTGATTATACCCACCACCGGGACATCACACCTCCAACATGACCCTCCACAACGTAGAAAATGTTCTACTCCTGACCTTCCCTCTACTCTTCTGATGATACCCATCACCAAGACATCACACCTCCAACATGACCCTCCATAAGATGAAATCTGCTTCTCTCTATTCCTCTACCTTTCCAATTGAACCCAAGACCTGGAAATTATATCCTACGACATATAGGAAATGTTCTGCTCCTGACCTTCCCTCTACTCTTCTGATGATACCCACCACCGAGACATCACACCTCCAACATGACCCTCCATAAGATAAAATCTTTTTCTCTTTGTTCCTTTAACTTTCCAATTGAACCCAATACCTGGAAATTATATCCTCCAATATAACCTTCCATAATGTAGAAAATGTTCTGCTCCTGACCTTCCCTCTACTCTTCTGATGATACCCATCACCGAGACATCACACCTCCAACATGACTCTCCATAAGATAAAATTTGCTTCTCTCTATTCCTCTACCTTTCTGATTGCACCCAACATCTGGAAATTATATCCTACGATATATAGATAATGTTCTGCACCTAACTTTCCCTCTACTCCTTGGATGATACCCAACACTGGAACATCACTCCCTCCAACATGACCCTCCACAACGTAGAAAATGTTCTGCTCCTGACCTTCCCGCTACTCTTTGAATGATACCCACAACCAAGATATCACACCTCCAACATGACCCACCATAAGATAGAAAATACTCTGCTCCTGACCTTCTCTCTACCCTTCTAACTTCTCCTCATCATGATGGCCCAACCTTCAACATGACCCTCCATAAGATAAAAATCTGCTTCTGTCTATTCCTCTACCTTTCCAATTGCTCCCAAGACCTGGAAAATATATCCTTCAATATAACCTTCCATAATGTAGAAAATGTTCTTCTCCTGACCTTTTCTCTACCCTTCTGATTATACTCACCTCCAGGATATCGCAACCTCCACCATAACCCACAATAAGGTAGAAAATGTTCTGCTCCTGACCTTCCCGCTACTCTTCTGATGATACCCATCACCAAGACATCACACCTCCAACATGGCCCTCCATAAGATGAAATCTGCTTCTCTCTATTCCTCTACCTTTCCAATTGAACCCAAGACCTGGAAATTATATCCTACGAAATATAGGAAATATTCTGCTCCTGACCTTCCCTCTACTCTTGTGATGATACCCACCACCGAGACATCACACCTCCAACATGACTCTCCATAAGATAAAATTTGCTTCTCTCTATTCCTCTACCTTTCTGATTGCGCCCAACAACTGGAAATTATATCCTACGATATATAGATAATGTTCTGCACCTGACTTTCCCTCTACTCTTCGGATGATACCCACCACTGGAACATCACTCCCTCCAACATGACCCTCCATAAGACAGAAAATGTTCTGCTCCTGACCTTCCCTCTACTCTTTGAATGATACCCACAACCAAGATATCACACCTCCAACATGACCCATCATAAGATAGAAAATACTCTGCTCCTGACCTTCTCTCTACCCTTCTAAATACTCATCATCATGATGGCCCAACCTTCAACATGACCCTCCATAAGATAAAAATCTGCTTCTGTCTATTCCTCTACCTTTCCAATTGCTCCCAAGACCTGGAAAATATATCCTTCAATATAACCTTCCATAATGTAGAAAATGTTCTTCTCCTGACCTTTTCTCTACCCTTCTGATTATACTCACCTCCAGGATATCACAACCTCCACCATAACCCACAATAAGGTAGAAAATGTTCTGCTCCTGACTATCCCCCCAGCATTCTGATTACACCCAACACCAGGATATCACACCCTTCAACATGGTCATCTAAAAAAGTATAAAATGTTCTGCTCCTGACCTTCCCTCTACTCTTCTGATGATACCCATCACCGAGATATCACACCTCCAACATGACCGTTCATAAAATAGAAAATACTACGCTCCTGGTATTCTCTCTACCCTTCTGATTACTCCTCATCACAATAGCCCAGCCTCCAACATGACCCTCCATAAGACAGAAAATGTTCAGTTCCTGACCTTCACTCACCACCGGGATATCACACCTTCAACCCTCCATAAAGGTAGGAAATACTCTGCTCCTGACCCTTTCTTCTATCATTTTAATTAAATACTAAAGAAAAGAAAATGGGACATCCCATGTATGTTGAGAATGCTCACTATCCTCTCTGATGGTACACCTGTATACAGGTCTATGAAGGAGGACCTATGTGCCCCTGGAGCTCACTATCCTCTCTGATGGTACACCTATATACAGACTTATGAAGGAGGACCTATGTGCCCCTGGAGCTCACTATCCTCTCTGATGGTACACCTGTATACATGTCTATGAAGAGTGACCTGTGTGCTCCCGGAGCTCACTATCCTCTCTGATGGTACACCTGTATACAGATCTATGGAGGAGGACCTATGTGCCCCTGGAGCTCACTATCCTCTCTGTATACATGTCTATGATGTGTGACCTATGTGCCCCCGGAGCTCACTATCCTCTCTGATGGTACACCTGTATACATGTCTATGAAGAGTGACCTGTGTGCTCCCGGAGCTCACTATCATCTCTGATGGTACACCTGTATACATGTCTATGAAGAGTGACCTGTGTGCCCCTGGAGCTCACTATCCTCTCTGATGGTACACCTGTATACAGGTCTATGAAGGGGGACCTATGTACCCCTGGAGCTTACTATCCTCTCTGATAGTACACCTGTATACAGGTCTATGAAGAGTGAACTATGTGCCCCCGGAGCTCACTATCCTCTCTGATGGTACACCTGTATACAGGTCTATGAAGAGTGAACTATGTGCCCCTGGAGCTCACTATCCTCTCTGATGGTACACCTGTATACAGCTCTATGAAGAGTGACCTATGTGCCCCTGGAGCTCACTATCCTCTCTGATGGTACACCTGTATACATGTCTATGAAGAGTGACCTATGTGCCCCTGGAGCTCACTATCCTTTCTGATGGTACACCTGTATACAGGTCTATGAAGAGTGACCTATGTGCCCCTGGAGCTCACTATCCTCCCTGATGGTACACCTGTATACAGATCTATGAAGGAGGACCTATGTGCCCCTGGAGCTTACTATCCTCTCTGTATACATGTCTATGAAGAGAGACCTATGTGCCCCTGGAGCTCACTATCCTCCCTGATGGTACACCTGTATACAGGTCTGTGAAGAGTGACCTATGTGCCCCTGGAGCTCACTATCCTCTCTGATGGTACACCTGTATACATGTCTATGAAGAGTGACCTGTGTGCTCCCGGAGCTCACTATCATCTCTGATGGTACACCTGTATACATGTCTATGAAGAGTGACCTGTGTGCCCCTGGAGCTCACTATCCTCTCTGATAGTACTCCTGTATACATGTCTATGAAGAGTGACCTATGTGCCCTCAGAGCTCGCTCTCCTCTCTGATGGTACACCTGTATACAGGTCTATGAAGAGTGACCTATCTGCCCCTGGAGCTCACTATCCTCTCTGATGGTACACCTGTATACAGGTCTATAAAGAGTGACCTATGTGCCCCTGGAGCTCACTATCCCCTCTGATGGTACACCTGTATACAGGTCTTTAAAGAGTGACCTATGTGCCCCTGGAGCTCACTATCCCCTCTGATGGTACACCTGTATACAGGTCTTTAAAGAGTGACCTATGTGCCCCCGGAGCTCACTATCCTCTCTGTATACAGGTTTATGAAAAGTGACCTATGTGCCCCTGGAGCTCACTACCCTCTCTGTATACAGGTCTGTGAAGGATATGACCTATGTGCCCCCTCTTTGCTCTCACACCCAGTATTTTTTTGTCCGTATTGAGCAGCAAATGGGAACATATAGAGGTTACCCCTGAAACGCTGAGATATTTCCTGGCGGTGGGAGCGCCCCTTTACTGCATTACTGCAAATCTTGTCTGAGTGCTCTGGAGTGCGGAGCGTTAAACCGTCTCGGTGTCATTGAGATGAAAATAGGAAGGTTCACTAATGAGGAGAGAAGAGCAGAGAGGAAACCAGAGAGCGTGCGAGGAAATAAACTCCCATCGTATGCGCTCGGCGGGAAGAGTGACCGCGCCAAATACCTAATAATGTGCTGAGTGCGATGACACATGAACAGCGCTCCTAAATCTTTCACAATAGAGGTAATCCCTTTTGGTCACATTGATTTTTCACTTCTTCTCTGGTTGAAATTCTATAGGTCCCAGGCTGTACATAACAGGCAGGAGGAGGGATGAGTCACCCCTTCTATTCTGGGCTTGAGCTATTCAGCTCTGTAGTTATGCTTTTCTCAGCAAAGCAGTCAGGAGTAGCCTGGTAAACATAGGAAAAAAGATCCCAGTGATTTAATCTTTTCCTGTCTGAAGAAATGTAACAATATTTTACATTTTTTTTTTTTTGTAACTGTAGCAAAGCAAATATATACAGAAACATTACACCTTAAGCCCGGGTTCACATACATGCAGTGCGGTATATCGCATGTGATTCACACAGGAATCGCACCGCATTCCCTGCAGATCACATGTGATATGTGTGCCATGCGATTGGATCCATATATTTTGTATGGCTCTAGTCGCACCGCACCAAAAAGGTACAGGACCTTTTTTGTTGGTCCGCACTGGAATCAGATCACACGGGTATTCACACCTATGCGATCTGATTCTGCACATTGCACAGCATTTTGCGGGCCGATTGCGGGGTGTTGTTAACTTAACATACACACCCGCTGCGGTTCGCATGAACGAGGTGCGATTCTGATGCGGTGCGGAATTCGCACAAAAACGCTGCAAATTCCGCACCGCGTCAGTGCGAGCCAGGGCTTTGGCTCGGTTCACATCTATGCATTTTGCGTTTGATGATCTCTCCAGTGCTTTTTGCAGTTTGTTTTGAATTTTTTCTTCACGCATTTTTATTGCGTTTTGTTCATCTAATTTTTTTTGTGTAAAAGTAGAATTTTTTTTGTTGCTGGGCAGAAAAAAAATGCAAAATGCAGCAAAAACCATGCATTTCAGCAGCTTCTCCATTGAATCCTATTGTAGCAAAAACGCTACTTTTTGCTTTTAAAAAAGTCCTCGACCCTTTCCAAAAACGCAGCAGCTCAAAAAAAGCCTAAATGTGAACATGCTCCATAGAGAACCATGTTAAATGGACTGTAGTGCGTGTCTGCAAAAAGCACAAAAAATCGCATTGGTGTGAACGAAGCCTTATGGCCCGCTCACACGATCAAGTCACGGCAACGCAATGCGCAATACTTGCGTTGGTGCAATGCTCTGCATTGTGAATGGTACCCAGATCCACCAGATCCATCCACCAATGGACTTGTTGTCATGTTTCACATGACTGTCATATGCCTTTAAGTGTTCTCTGTATTTTGTCTCTGCTCCTCCCTTTCCTCTGGTTTAGTTCATGCTGTATAGATAGCCCCGCCCCTTTTCCCAGTAATGCCGGCCATAGACGGGTCAAAAATCGGCTGATTTTTCGCACCGTTAGTGGGTTAATTGGTCGATCATTTTTCGGGCTTTTTACACATTTTTTTATCAGGCTCGTTGTAAAATTCACAGCCGATTTTCCTGGCAATGATGGGCAAATCGGCCAATCGCTTTACCGATAAAAAAATCTGCGCATGAGCCGTGACCTGCAAGAAAAAGAAGAAAAAAGGAGAAGAATTCCAGTCCGCTATCATATTTTATATGAAAAGTCTTGCGGTTGCACCAATGTATCCATTTGTATCCGAATGAAAACATTGTAATCCAAATAAAAACATTTTAATCCAAATAATGTATTACAATGTTTTTATTCGGATACAAATGGATACATTGGTGCAACCGCAAGACTTTTCATATAAAATATAATAGCGGACTGGAATTCTTCTTCCTCTTCCTCTTCCTCCTTTTCCTCATCTTCTTCTTCTTTATCTTCCTTTAGTTTAGTTCATGCTCCTCCTCTTCTTCTTCTTTATCTTCCTCCTCTTCTTCCTCCTCCTTCTTCCTCCTCCTCCTCCTCTTCTTCTTCCTCCTCCTCTTCTTCTTCCTCCTCCTCTTCTTCTTCCTCCTCCTCTTCTTCTTCCTGCTTCTCCTCTTCTTCTTCTTCCTCCTCTTCTTCCTCTTCTTCCTCCTCTTCTTCCTCTTCTTCCTCTTCTTCCTCTTCTTCCTCTTCTTCTTTTCTTCCTCTTCTTCTCATATGGTGTGGTGCAGGGGCAGACTGACTATTTGGAAACGAGGGCCCCGGGTCAGTAGGGGGCCCCATGAGATGCCCCTGGTACTTTTTTCATAGGCTTTTTTGAGTTTGGGTAAGGACACAGGGGCCCCATGATCCTCTATTGCCCAGGGGGCCCCATGAGTTGTCAGTCTGCCCCTGGTGTGGTGTGCTCTCTGGTCTCTGCAAGGGACAGAAGTTATGGGGTTAATGCCGGCCATAATGCTGGCCATAGACAGGACGAAAATCGGACGATTTTTTTACCGTTGGTGGTAACGTCGGCCAATCGAACGATTTTTCTGGGGGCGGTTTTTTAAATCGGATGATTTTCGACCCGTCTATGGCCTGCATAAGGCATTTCAGCTTCAAGCCATGAAGCAGATCACATTATGATCTTTTGACCTATCAGATGTTCATCATTGTAAGATTCTCTCAGTTTATGGAATAAACTTCACAAGATCTACAAGGTGTCGTCTGTATTGAGTCACTGCCTGTGATATTCAACTAAGATTGGAGTTGTCGCCATCTCATCACAACAGTAAGTTACAGAGATCACACTTTCAATGCTTAGATTGGAGAGACAGAACACTTGTGCTGCAGCCCCCAGATTTGCACTGCAATGCTGGAAACGCTTCATACGTCATTGTTGACTGAACATTAAGCACCCCATTCCAATGAATGGGGTGCCGTAACATAAAACAGATATTGCCCGACCCTGGATGTTAATGTGCATGCGTTACCCCACCACAGTAGGCCAGGCTGCGGTGAATGGGACCTTCAAGCAGTTGTAAAGGAATATGTTTCCTAAAATACAAAAAAAAGATGTTATATGTACCTGCTCTGTGCAATGACATTGCCCAGAATGGCCCCTTACCTCCTCTTCTGGGGTCCCCTTGTCCACTCCTCCTCTCCTCCAAGTGCCCCATAGTAAGCTGTGTGTTATGGGAACACTTGTACAGGTGCGTCCCTGAGCTGGGCTGTGTGCATCCATGGACACACACAGAGCGGCTCAGCCCCGCCTGCTGTTCCCTCCCTCACAGGATTTGATTGACAGCAGCAGGGACACCTCTCCATACTCATGGCTCACCCACATGAATGAATAGGGACTTGGTGTAAGAGGGCCCACCCAGATCTGTGCAGGGTCAGGCAGGAAGATAATACAGAGACACACCCAGGTACTTAAAGGATCAGTCCACCCAAATCTGATACTTCCGTTTTCAGTGAATCCTGGACTGTCAAACCGCTCAATAATTTCTTCTATCTTTTTGGTCAAACACTGAGTTCCTGGATCTGTGCCCATTATGAGAGGTTCCCACCATCCCTGTGCTGAGTTCCTGAATCTGTACACCCGCTGTGCCCATTGAGGGGTCCCACCATCCCTGTGCTGAGTTTCTGGATCTGTACACCCGCTGTGCCCATTGAGGGGTCCCACCATCCCTGTGCTGAGCTCCTGAATCTATAAACCTGCTGTGCCCATTTTGAGGGGTTCCCACCATCCCTGTGCTATGTTCCCGGGTCTGTAGACCCGCTGAACCCATAATGGGGGTTCCCACCATCCCTGTGCTGAGTTCCCGGGTCTGTACACCCGCTGTGCCCATTATGAGGGGTTCCCACCATCCCTGTGCTGACTTTCCAGGTCTGTACACATGTGCCCATTATGAGGGGTTTCCACCATCTTTGTGCTGAGTTCCCGGGTCTGTACACCTGCTGTGCCCATTATGAGGGGTTCCCACCATCCCTGTGCTGAGTTCCCGGGTCTGTACACCCACTGTGCCCATTATAAGGGTTCCCACCATCCCTGTGCTGAGTTCCCAGGTCTGTAGACCCGCTGAACCCATAATGGGGGTTCCCACCATCCCTGTGCTGAGTTCCTGGGTCTGTACATCCGCTGTTCCCATTATGAGGGGTTCCCACCATCCCTGTGCTGACTTTCCAGGTCTGTACACATGTGCCCATTATGAGGGGTTCCCACCATCTCTGTGCTGAGTTCCTGGGTCTGTACACCCGCTGTGCCCATTATGAGGGGTCCCACCATCCCTGTGCTGAGTTCCCGGGTCTGTACACCCACTGTGCCCATTATGAGGGGTCCCACCATCCCTGTGCTGAGTTCCAGGGTCTGTACACCCGCTGTGCCCATTATGAGGGGTTTCCGCCATCCCTGTGCTGAGTTCCCGGGTCTGTACATCCGCTGTGCCCATTATGAGGGGTTCCCACCATCTTTGTGCTGAGTTCCCGGGTCTGTACACCCGCTGTGCCCATTATGAGGGGTCCCACCATCCCTGTGCTGAGTTCCCGGGTCTGTACACCCGCTGTGCCCATTATGAGGGGTTTCCGCCATCCCTGTGCTGAGTTCCCGGGTCTGTACACCCACTGTGCCCATTATGAGGGGTTCCCACCATCTTTCTGCTGAGTTCCCGGGTCTGTACACCCGCCGTGCCCATTATCAGGGGTTCCCGCCATCCCTGTGCTGCGTTCCCGGGTCTGTACACCCGCTGTGCCCATTATGAGGGGTTCCCGCCATCCCTGTGCTGCATTCCCGGGTCTGTACACCCGCTGTGCCCATTATCAGGGGTTCCCGCCATCCCTGTGCTGCGTTCCCGGGTCTGTACACCCGCCGTGCCCATTATCAGGGGTTCCCGCCATCCCTGTGCTGCGTTCCCGGGTCTGTACACCCGCTGTGCCCATTATAAGAGGTTCCCACCATTTAGGAATCATATTGGGGTCTCCAACACCTACGAAGCCATGGACAGACTCCTCCAACATCCGCCAATAACAGAAGTATCACATTGGGTTGGAGTGACCCTTTCGATTGGCTGTATTTAGAAATATGCAGAATACTTCTTTCAATGAACACATGATTGTTCTGAATGTTCTCTCTCTGCATTGATATTCTGTATTTTCTATCCCGGCTCCTGCACTGCATTAGGATGAGAAGCGATGAAAGTACTCAGTGATCCCGCAGCGGACACCATGAAAGGCAGGATGGGATGCTGAGTGAGGATCGCCTGTCTGAGCCGCTGTGCCGGGCCACCATGACTACAGCGGGAGTGCCGAGACTCCGACATCCACAATGTCTCCAACCCACCCTCAGTCCTTTCATCCTTCTCTTCTCCGGATTATCACCCTCACATCTGCAGGCCAGGCCCTGCCTGAGGCATTTCACATTCCCAAAGCAAAACCTTTCATTGACTCCATATAAATCACCAGAAGCCTTTGCAAACCCAGATATTACCATGTAAACGTGCTGGTCACGCTAGACATCGTCACTTGTCTGTGCATAGCCTGAGCTGTGGGAGGGGCAAAGCAGGCTCCACCCATTACAGGCTGCTTGCAGAAAACTACAGGAGGGGACGGAGACAAGACCAGTTACCCTGCACAAGGAAAGGGAGCAGAGCTGTGGGAGGGACCTAGCAGACCCCACCTACTACAGGCTACAGGAGGGGGTGGAGACAAGACCAGTCACCCTGCACAAGGAGAGCAGGGCTGTGGGAGGGACCTAGCAGACCCCACCTACTACAGGCTACAGGAGGGGGTGGAGACAAGACCAGTCACCCTGCACAAGGAGAGCAGGGCTGTGGGAGGGACCTAGCAGACCCCACCCACTACAGACAACTACAGGAGGGGGCGGAGACAAGACCAGTCACCCTGCACAAGGAGAACAGGGCTGTGGGAGGGACCTAGCAGACCCCACCCACTACAGGCTACAGGAGGGGGCGGAGACAAGACCAGTCACCCCGCACAAGGAGAGCAGGGCTGTGGGAGGGACCTAGCAGACCCCACCCACTACAGGCTACAGGAGGGGGCGGAGACAAGACCAGTCACCCCGCACAAAGGAGAGCAGGGCTGTGGGAGAGACCTAGCAGACCCCACCCACTACAGGCTACAGGAGGGGGCGGAGACAAGACCAGTCACCCTGCAGAAGGAGAGCAGGGCTGTGGGAGGGACTTAGCAGACCCCACCTACTACAGAAAACTACAGGAGGGGCGGAGACAAGACCAGTCACCCTGCCCAAGGAGAGAGAGCAGCCACAGAGCTTGATTGACCTTTGAAATTGAGCCCCAGAATTGGCAGGTCCACCACTGGCACCCTGTGCTTTTCACAGATGAGAGCAGGTTCCCCCTGAGCACATGTGACAGACGTGGAAGGGTCTGGAGAAGCCGTGGAGAACATTCTGCTGCCTGTAACATGGTTCAGCATGACCGTTTTGGTGGTGGGTCAGTGACTGGCTGGGGAGGCATATCCATGGAGGGACGCACAGACCTCTACAGGCTAGACCAGGGGTGGGCAAACTTTTTGACTTGAGGGCCGCAATGGGTTCATATATTGGACCCGGGTGTCGGAGCAAGTGTAGATGAATGATGTGTATGTGTGAATTAATATAAATTAAATTAAAATTTGTAACATTAAATGTTTAGATTAATTTAAGGTAGAAAAGCATAAAAAGAGTTATTTTACAAAACGTTTATGCCCCCCACTAGCTGCTGGCCGGCCCAGCCACTACCATGCCATCCATAGTAAGTATAGTAATATTCCCCCATAGTAAGCATAGTAATTAATCCCCCATATAGTAATTCATCCCCCATATAGTAATTAATCCCCCATATAGTAATTAATCCCCCATATAGTAATTCATCCCCCATAGTAATTCATCCCCCATAGTAATTCATCCCCCATAGTAATTCATCCCCCATATAGTAATTCATCCCCCATAGTAATTCATCCCCCATATAGTAATTCATCCCCCCTATAGTAATTAATTCCCCATATTAATTCATCCCCCATATTAATTCATCCCTCATATAGTATTTCATCCCCCATAGTACTATTCCCCCCCAAGTAGTAAGCCAAGTCCCCCCTGTGTCAATTTACTTACCTTTGCTTCGCGCGTTCCTCTCGCCGTGTTCCCGCGCCGTTCCGGTCTTCAGGGCGGACTGTGAGAGGAGCCTAGCTCCCCTCACGTTCATCACGCTGCCCCGCCTACACACATCCTGACAGCCAATGTTTGCCTGCCCTGGCTGTTTTTTTTTTATCACGCTCCGCGGGCTGGATTAAAAGGTCCACCGGGCCGTGTACGGCCCGCGGGCCGTAGTTTGCCCATTGCTGGGCTAGACAATGGCACCCTGACTACCATTAGGTATCGGGATGAAATCCTTGGACCCATTATCAGACCCTACGCTGGTGCAGTGGGTCCTGGGTTCCTCCTGGTGCAGTGGGTCCTGGGTTCCTCCTGGTACACAACAATGCCCGGCCTCATGTGGGGAGAGTATGCAGGCAGCTCCTGGAGGATGAAGGAATTGATACCATTGAATGGCCCCCACACTCGCCTGACCTAAATCCAATAGAACCCCTCTGGGATGTCATGTTTCTGTCCATCTGACCAGGTTGAACCTTACAGTGTCCAGGAGCTCAGTGATGTCCTGGTCCAGATCTGGGAGGAAATCCCCCAGGACACCATCCGTGGTCTCATTAGGACCCTCCCCCGACATTGTCAGGCATGCATACAAGCACGTGGGGGCCACACAGACTACTGAGGACCATTCTGAGTTGCTGCAATGACATTTCACCAATATGGACTCTCCTGCTGCATCATTTCTTCACTTTGATTTTCGGGGTGTCCTTGAATTCAGTCCTCTGATGGAAATGAAAATGATTGACCTACAAACAATGGGGCGTCCTTATGTTCCTCACACATCCCCCATCCATGTCAGTATAGAGATCCAGCAGGAGATTCCTCCCCATTGAGGTCTGATGGGTTCTCAGAGTCTTCCTTCCATTTTTTGGAGCGGTGTGTGTAGCCACTGTGCTGCCCATTTACAGCAGACGAATCCAGCCACCACTAGTTGCAATCAGTGAACGATCCTCCTGTACATGGACATATTTCCTGCCAATCATCTGCTCATACAATGATGCTGTGCGCTGTTTTGCCAAACATTTTTGCGCAGTTCCACGTACTTCTTCAGCGTGCTGCGTAGGTCGGGAACACGCCGGCTCCTCTGTAGATCGCTGTCCAACTGCGGGTTTAATTGCCCTTAAAATATGAATAAAAGCACAGTGAAAGCATGGAGAAAATGATTTGACGGCATGCCCAGACGTAACTATTGGCAGCATGGCCATGGCCGGGCTTAGGCTGAGCTCAAATTAGTGCTGGAAATTGCTGCTTTCCAACTGCTTGTTTGGGCTAAATTCTGAGAACAGGTGCTGAAGATTCCCAGACCAGCAACAATGGAGATAAAGAGCGGAAGAGGGAAAGTGTGTTATTCCCCGGGGGAAGTGATTCATGTCCTGATTACTCTGCCGAGGGGAGGCCAAGCTGCAAAATACTCAACTGAAACACGCAGGAGGCTTTGCCTTCCAAAGGATTTGTAAAGTAGCGGGCCGTCTGTCGTGACGCAGAAACTCCGGCCTTGTCACCTTACAGCAGCCCCCCTAGGGAAAGGCCTACCACAGGTGCCCCCAGGATGTAAAACATGAAAATATATACTCTGGCTCTAGAATGTCACTAGCAGACCCAAAGAGAATAGAAGTGGAGTGACAGTTGGCAGAGGGCATAATCTGTTTAGCAGCAGATAGTTGAAATATCCATTAAAATTAGCAAAGGTCAGGACAGGCAGCAGACCGAAGAGGCACCAAATGTAGCAAAGGCCAGGGCAGGCGGCAGACAGAAGAGGCACCAAAATGTAGCAAAGGTCAGGACAGGCAGCAGACCGAAGAGGCACCCAAATGTAACAAAGGTCAGGGCAGGCAGCAGACAGAAGAGGTACTAAAATGTAGCAAAAGTCAGGACAGGCAGCAGACCGAAGAGGCACCAAAATGTAGCAAAGGTCAGGGCAGGCAGCAGACAGAAGAGGCACCAAAATGTAGCAAAGGTCAGGGCAGGCAGCAGACAGAAGAGGCACCAAAATGTAGCAAAGGTCAGGACAGGCAGCAGACCGAAGAGGCACCCAAATGTAACAAAGGTCAGGGCAGGCAGCAGACAGAAGAGGTACTAAAATGTAGCAAAGGTCAGGGCAGGCAGCAGACAGAAGAGGCACCCAAATGTAGCAAAGGTCAGGGCAGGCAGCAGACAGAAAAGGCACCCAAATGTAGCAAAGGTCAGGGCAGGCAGCAGACAGAAGAGGCACCCAAATGTAGCAAAGGGCAGGCAGCTGACAGAAGAGGCACCCAAATGTAGCAAAGGGCAGGCAGCTGACAGAAGAGGCACCCAAATGTAGTAAAGGTCAGGGCAGGCAGCAGACAGAAGAGGTACTAAAATGTAGCAAAGGTCAGGACAGGCAGCAGACCGAAGAGGCACCCAAATGTAACAAAGGTTAAGGCAGGCAGCAGACAGAAGAGGTACTAAAATGTAGCAAAGGTCAGGACAGGCAGCAGACCGAAGAGGCACCAAAATGTACCATAGGTCAGGGCAGGCAGCAGACAGAAAAGGCACCCAAATGTAGCAAAGGTCAGGGCAGGCAGCAGACAGAAGAGGCACAAAATGTAGCAAAGGTCAGGAGAGGCAGCAGACAGAAGAGGCACCCAAATGCAGCAAAGGCCAGGGCAGGCAGCTGACAGAAGAGGCACCCAAATGTAGCAAAGGTCAGGAAAGGCAGCAGACAGTATCAGGAACCAGTAAGTTAGCAAAGATCTGGATGGGCAGGAGACAGGGGAAGAATTCATTAAACATAGCTAAGTTCAGGATAGGTAACAGACAGTAGCGGAATTCATTAAATGTAGCAAAGATCAGGACAGGCAGCAGACCATTCAAGTATCCGTTAAATGTAGCAAAGGTCCAGACAAGTAGCAGCAAGCAGAGGTATCGGTTAAATGTAGCATAAATCAGGGCAGGTAGCAGATAGTAGATATTTCTGTTAAATGTAGCAAAGGACATACAGAAGACAATAAAGATATCCAGAGGTAGCAAAGGTTAGGACAGGGAGCAGACAGTAAACACATCTGTCAAATGTAGAAAAAGTCAGAACAGGCAGCAGACTGTAGAGCTATACAAATCTAGTAAATGTTAGGGCAGGCAGCAGAGAGCTGAAGTATCCATTAAATTTAGCCAAGGTCAGGACAGATAGCAGACAGTAGACATTTCTATTAAATGTAGCAAAAGTCAGGACAGACAGAAGACAATAAAGATACCCAAACGTAGCAAAGGTTAGGACAGAAAGCAGACACTAAAGGTATCTGTAATATATAGCAAAAGTCAGAACAGGCAGCAGACAGTAGAGGTATCCAAATAAACCAAACGTTAGGGCAAGCGGCAGACTGCTGAAGTATCCATTAAATTTAGCAAAGGTCAGAACAGGTAGCAGACAGTACAGCTACCCAATGGTAGCAAAGGCAGGCAGCAGACAGTAGAGGTATCCAAATAGCAAATTTTAGCACAGGTAGCAGACAGTATAAGTATCTATTAAACATAAAAAAGGTCAGGACAGGCAGCAGACCGTTAAAGTATCTGTTAAATGTAGCAAAGCTCCAAGCAGATAGCAGACAATAGAGGTATATATTAAATGTAGTAAAGGTCAGGACAGATAGCAGATAGTAGACATTTCTGTTAAATGTAGCAAAAGTCAGGACAGACAGAAGACAGCAGAGATACCCAAACGTAGCAAAGGTTAGGACAGAAAGCAGACAATAAAAGTATCCATTAAATTTAGCAAAGGTCAGGGTAGGTAGCACACAGTACAGGTACACAAATGTATCAAAGGCAGGACAGGCAGCAGACAGTAGAGGTATCCAAATAGCAAAGTTTAGCACAGGTAGCAGACAGTGTAAGTATCAATTAAACATGGCAAAGGTCAGGATAGGCAGCAGACTGTTATAAAGTATCTGTTAATGTAGCAAAGGTACGGACAGGCAGCAGACTATTATAAAGTATATGTTAAATGTAGCAAAGTTCCAAGCAGATAGCAGACAGTAGAGGCATCTGTTAAATGTAGTAAAGGTCAGGGTAGGTAGCAGATAGTAGATATTTCTGTTAAATGTAGCAAAGATCAGGACAAACAGAAGCCGTTAGAGACACCCAAATGTAGCAAAGTTTACAGCAGAAAGCAGACAGTAAAAATATCTGTCAAATGTAGCAAAAGTCAAACCAGACAGCAGACAGTAGAGGTATCCAAATGTAGCAAATGTTAGGGCAGACAGCTGAAGTATCCTTTAGATTTAGCCAAGGTCAGGACAGGCTGCAGACAGTACAGGTACACAAAGGTAGCAAAGACAGGGCAGGCAGCAGGCAGTAGAGGTATACAATTAGAAAAGTTTAGAGTAGGTAGCAGACAGTGTAAGTATCTATTAAACACAGCAAAGGTCAGGGCAGGCCACAGGCCTATATTTTCAATATCAGTGCCAAAATTTCACAATTTCCAGCCAGGGGATGCAAACATTTGAGCACAACTTGCACCAGTTTCAGTTGTCTCAAGGCTAGTCACATGGGGGTTTATTTACTAAAGCTGGAGAGTCCAAAATCAGACTCCCTTCTGCATAGAAACCAATCAGCTTCTAACCTCAGCTTGTTCAATGAAGCTTTGGCAATGAAACCTGGAAGCTGATTGGTTTCTATGCAGAAGGGAGTCTGATTTTGGACTCTCCAGCTTTAGTAAATAAACCCCATGAGGTCCAGGATCCTTTGGTTCTTCTTGATGCAGAGAGTCTCACTTGATAATGTCAGTGCTGTGCTCTGTATTGTATATGAGGACTCTATGATGCCCCCCCCCCCAGGGGGTGGGTCCATGACACCCTGTACTCATACATATTGTCCTCAATCGGCCCAATGCCATTCAACCTAGAAGACTGAGGACATCTAGCGGCAGAAAGCCATTACTGCACAGGATAGTGCTGGAGAGAAGATTTTGCCACCAGATCTTCATTTCAATTTTCTATGTCCATAGGAACTTTTTTTAAACAAATTCCAGCTGGAGTTAGACTTGAAATGGTTTTCCTCATGTAGTTTGCATGGGAGAGAAATGAACATGATGCTATTGAGATAAATGTCATCCAGAAGTAGAAGTTAGCATTTTATAAAAAGTAAAGTAATCCTTTCCATGTCCTAAATGTATCCCTACCTGAAAGTAGCAAGCGCAGTCCCCAAAGATCTCTACCACTTTAGAACCTATAAGGCATCACAGACAGTTCTTATCTCAGATACTTTAACAACCTAACCGACTGGATTTTGTTCACATTCGGGTTCATGGTGCTTATTTTTCTAATACTGCTTCATGAAAGTATGTATAATTTTCCTGGTAAAATCCCCAAACCTTACCTCCAGCTTTCCTACAGCATCTTCACAATCCCTAAACAAGAACAGAAAATATCACCAGACATAAAAACAAAGAAAATGCTGCAATATTTTACAGTTATGACTCAAGGCAAAAAAAAATGTAAATGTAACAGTAAAACAATTATAAAACTTTATATTTTTTCCTCAGAGACAGAGAAGCATTATAACAATTTGTTAGATACATTGTACATTTTTTTTCCTTCTTTAAGTTGAGAACTATAATAGCAGGCACTTACACGCCATTAGAAGGTGTCATTATATTTTACTAGTCATACAAACGTTCTTCTAAAAATCCTTCAATCGACTCATCTGTGCTGGCCCACACATGTGGACTTAATAACCCCAAGAAAACGGTAAAAAGTACAATTAAAAAACAGAACGGCACCCAGTACAGTGACCCAAAGACAACAGTACCCAGTACAATGACCCATAGAGGACGACACCCAGTACAATGACTCAAAGACAACAGTA
Organism: Staurois parvus; assembly: GCF_062004578.1. NCBI lineage: Eukaryota > Metazoa > Chordata > Amphibia > Anura > Ranidae > Staurois > Staurois parvus. Next base: position 1,012,073 of record NW_028319077.1, read on the forward strand.
CCCAGTACAATGACCCATAGAGGATGACACCCAGTACAATGATCCAAAGACAACAGTACCCAGTACAATGACCCATGGAGGATGGCACCTAGTACAATGACCCAAAAACAACAGTACCCAGTACAATGACCCGTATAGGATGACACCCAGTACAATGATCCAAAGACAACAGTACCCAGTACAATGACCCATAGAGGATGGCACCCAGTACAATGACCCAAAGACAACAGTACCCAGTACAATGACCCGTATAGGATGACACCCAGTACAATGATCCATAGAGGACAGCCCCCAGTACAATGACCCAAAGACAACAGTGCCAAGTACAATGACCCATAGAGAACGGCATCTAGTACAATGACCCAAAGACAACAGTACCCAGTACAATGACCCATAGAGGACGGCACCCATTACAATGACCCAAAGACTACAGTACCCAGTACAATGACCCATAAAAGATGGCTCCCAATACAATGACCCAAAGACAACAGTACCCAATACAATGACCCATAAAGGACAGCACCCAGTACAATGACCCAAAGACAACAGTACCATGTACAATGACCCATAGAGGACGACACCCAGTACAATGACCCAAAGACAACAGTACCAAGTACAATGACCCATACAGAACGGCATCCATTACAATGACCCACAGAGGACGGTACCCAGTACAATGACTCATAGAGGACAGTACACAGCACAATGAGCAACAGATGATGGTACACAGTACAATGACCCATAGAGGACGGTACCCAGTACAATGACCCATAGAGGACGGTACCCAGTACAATGACCCGTAGAGGATGGTACCCAGTACAATGACCCATAGAGGACGGTACACAGTACAATGACCCATAGATGACGAAACCCAGTACAATGACCCATAGAGGACAGTATACAGTACAATATTCCATAGAGGACAGTACCCAGTACAATGACCCATAGAGGACGGTACACAGTACAATGACCCATAGAGGACGGTACCCAGCACAATGACACACAGAGGACAGTACACAGTACAATATTCCATAGAGGATGGTACCCAGTACAATGACCCATAGAGGATGGTACCCAGTACAATGACCCATAGGGGACAGTACCCAGTATAATGACCCATAGAGGACAGTGCACAGTACAATGACCCATAGGGGACAGTACCCAGTACAATGACCCATAGGGGACAGTACCCAGTACAATGACCCATAGAGGACAGTGCACAGTACAATATTCCATAGAGGACAGTACCCAGTACAATGACCCATAGAGGTCGGTACCCAGAACAATGACCCATGGAGGACGGTACCCAGTACAATGACCCATAGAGGACGGTACCCAGAACAATGACCCCTCGAGGACGGTACCCAGTACAATGACCCATAGAGGACGGTACCCAGTACAATATTCCATAGAGGACAGTACCCAGAACAATGACCCATAGAGGTCGGTACCCAGAACAATGACCCATAGAGGACGGTACCCAGTACAATGACCCATAGAGGACGGTACCCAGTACAATGACCCATAGAGGACGGTACCCAGTACAATATTCCATAGAGGACGGTACCAAGTACAATGACCCATAGAGGACGAAACCCAGTACAATGACCCATAGATGACGGTACACAGTACAATAACCCAAAAAGAATGGTTCAAAGTACAATAACCTAAAGAGAATGATACACAGTACAATGACCCATAGGGAACGGCACACAGTACTGTACAATGGCCCATGCAGAATGGCAAGCAGTACAATGAAAAAAGGGACTGATACAAAGTACAACAGCCTGGAAAGAATGGTAGAAAGCGCAATAACCCAAAGAAATCGATGTGTAAGTCTAAGAGAGTATTACAAAGTACAATAACCCACAGAGAACAGTACAAATTACAGTACATTTGCTACAAAGGCCAATGGCGCAGCAACATTAACCCAAAGTAACAAATACAGTATCCCAAAGAGACTGGTGCAAAGTATAGTGTCCTAAAGAGTACGGCACAAATAACTCAAAAAGAAAAGTACAAAGTACAATACTCAATCAATATGGTACAAAGTACAGTAACCCAAAGATAATGACACAAAGTACGATGATCCAAAGAAAATGGTACCAAGTACAGTGACCCAATAAGAATGGTACAAAGTACAGTGACCCAAAGAAAATGCTACATAGTACATTGGCCTAAAGGGAAAGGTACAAAGAACAGTAACCCAAAGTAAAAAGTACAATAATCAAATAGAACAGTACAATGTACAATCATTCAAAGTGATGGGTACAAGTTATAATAACCCAAGGAGAAGGCTACAAAGTACAATGACCTAAAGAGAACAGTACAATGTACAGTAATCCAAAGTGAAAAGTACAAGGTACAATATCCCAAAGAGAACATTAACCAATAACCCAAAGAGAAGGATAAAATGTACAATAACCTGAATAGAGTTGCACAAAGTACAGTACTCCAAAGAAAAAGGCATAAATCACCCAAAGAAAACAGTAAGAAATACAACGACCTAAAGAGAAAGGTAAAGAAAGGAAATTCAAAAAGTACAAATAACCCAAAAGGGAAGAGTACTAAGTGAAATAACAGAATGTAACAAAGTACAACGTGGGGTCTTTTAGGGTAAAGAACCATTCAAAGAACAGTAAACCAAAGTGAAAGGTACACTAACCCAAAGGGAACAGCACAATGTATAATGACCCAAAGTACAAGATACAACATACAATAACCAAGCAAGAGTGGTACACCAACCCATCAGAGATACAAATTATATCTCACTTCACTAAAATAACATATTGGTTTGAAGGAATAAGACAATGTATCAGACTTTCACTGAGTTGGGGTTAAAAATGATGCTTTGGAGGCAATATTGATTCACTCAAGTTACAATTTGAATGTTCAAGGTACAAAGGGATAAGCAACACTGTTCTCATTTTTCAAAATTTGGCAAAATGTTGCCATTTGGCATGATGAGCCAAATCGGCTTTCTTCTGGACTATGGAGTTGGAGGGTCCTTCCTTAGGTGCCCACATTGCTGCCTGGTGACATGGACACTCCCCGTGGTTGGCTGTAAATAAGCAGGTTCCTCACAGTTCCTGAATACTCCAGCAGAAACGTGAAGATCTCATGAAGAAGGGCACCAACAAGACATGCAGGTCTGGACTGAAGCTGTGGATCACTGGTTGTCACTCCCAGAAGAGGTGCTGATGGTGGAGCCAGGTCTATCAAAAGCAAACACGTGGGGAATGGTGGAAGCAAGGGGGGGCAGGAAGTTTGTACAAAAAACCCACTGGGGTTACAATTTCTATCTCACTTCTCTAAAATAACGTATTGGTTTGAAGGAATAGGAAAATGTATCAGACTTTCACTGAGTTGGGGTTCAAACTGATGCTTTGGAGGCAATATTGATTCATTCAACTTACAATTTGAATGTTCAAGTTACAAAGGGATAAGCAACACTGTTCACATTTTGCAAAATTTGCCAACATTTTTCCATTTGGCATGATGAGCCAAATCTTTCTTCTGGACTATGGAGTTGGAGGGTCCTTCCTCGGGTGCCCACATTGCTGCCTGGTGACATGGACACTCCTCGTGGTTGGCTGTAAATAAGTGGGTTTCTCACAGTTCCTGAATACTCCAGCAACAACGTGATGACCTCATGAAGAAGGGCACCAACAAGACATGCAGGTCTGGACTGAATCTGTGGATCGCTGGTTGTCACTCCCAGAAGAGGTGCTGATGGTGGACCCAGGTCTATCAAAAGCAAACATGTGGGGAATGGTGGAAGCAAGGGGGGGCAGGAATTTTGCCCAGAGATGTGCTTTAAGGGATACTGTCACCTTCCCATGTTTCTGCAAAGTGGGCTCCCAACCCCGGTATACCTGCAGTCCCTTACTACTCCTTCCTCTGTTGGAGCCAACACTGAAATCAGCATTGTCTGTTACCTGGTGGGGGTGGTGACACATTTCCCGCAGTCATGTCAAAATACTTGAACCTAACGAATGCAATTCTGTTTAGAAGACTTGGATAAAGAAAAAAAGTAACCAAAAAAGGTATGTAAAACCTCGATAAATTCCCTTCAAAGTCCAAAGACAGTTGATGTTGGATGACCTTTTTTCTGGACAGGTTGGCAGTTGATAGCAAACATCAAAGGCCTGCAGTTTAATTTTGTGAAAGAGTTTGTTCCTATTTGTCCTGTTTAACCTGTAAACAGTGAGAAATATGTATTTTTCGGGGATATAAATATATACATGATATTTCTCACAGTTGGAATGAAAATTGAACGGGGGCGAGGAATCCTCAGCCAGGTGCAAGGATGGTTGAAGCGCTTACACATAAATTTCATCTACGTGTTCTGCAGGCCGGATATCATTTCTACCAGGATAATTGCTTATGGGTAGGGATGGTCAGCACTCGATGGAACCTTGGGGGGCCGTTTCCTGCACATCTGGGGCCCGCGGAGAGCCTGCTTTAGCAGATGTGTTCTAGACTAGCGGTTCGGCGCCAGAGGTTTGGCAAACAGAAGGGGAGAAGATCCGGGTCCCGAAAGCAGATGTTCAAAAGCAGCTCTGAGCAAAGCAAGGCAGATGTTCTAATTGGTTCAGACAGTAGAAAGTCCTTATCTATCACAGATCGAACTGACACTCGACCGCTAAGCCTCAGTGCCCGATGCGCTTCAAAGGACCATAAAGTTGCAACTACCAAATAGAGATGGGGACTACAAGGGAAAACCTGCAAGAACTGGTTGGGAAAAGTTACCTGCTGTTCTCCACCACAGTCTGGAAGAGAAAATGCTGAAAGAGCCTTAGGGTCCATCACACTTGGGCCTGAAGTTTCATGTGTTGATGCTCTGTGTTTGGCGTGTACAATTGCTTGACCAGAAAAAATGTATTGGTCTCATATTTTTGCGTTTGTTTTGTCTGTGTGGACACATGGGGGGGGGGGGGGGAGGTAAAAACAAATGCCAAATCACCGGAACACACATACCTCACACGTAGGGATGGGCAGAATCATCCGGCAATGAGGGAATTGGGGAAATTGCAATGAACACCAGTTGTGTCCATTATGTACCTGGAGGAGATGGAACACACGAATGTACTCCAGGGTGCATAGCTGGATACTTGCTGGATTTAACCCCGAAATTCCTGAATTTAGCTCTGGCTGCCCGGTCAGTACTGGATTGCTTACATTTGTGGAATTTCTATTTCAGAGATGTAAACAAGGGGCAGCATGCGTGATGTCACATACAGTCATGGCCGAAATTGTTGGCACCCTTGATATTTCTCCAGGAAATCATGTATTTCTCACGAAACGTATTGCATTAACACATGTTTTGCTATACACATGTTTATTCCCTTTGTGTGTATTGGGACAAAACAAAAAAAGGGAGGAAAGAAAGCAAATTCGACATAATGTCACACAAACCTCCAAAAATGGGCTGGACAAAAGTATTGGCACCCTTTCACAACTGCGGATAAATAAGAATGTTACAAGCATGTGATGCTCCTGTAAACTCACCTGGGGCAAGTAACAGGTGTGGGCAATATAGAAATCACACCTGAAAGCAGATAAAAAGGAGAGACGTTCACTTAACCTTTGCATTGTGTGTCTGTCTGTGCCACACTAAGCATGGACAACAGAAAGAGGAGACGAGAACTGTCTGAGGACCTGAGAACCAAAATTGTGGCAAAATATCAACAATCTCAAGGTTACAAGTCCATCTCCAGAGAACTAGATTTGCCTTTGTCCACAGTGCGCAACATTATCAAGAAGTTTGCAACCCATGGCACTGTAGCTAATCTCCCTGGTCGTGGACGGATGAGGAAAATTGATGAAAGATTGCAACGCAGAATAGTCCGGATGGTGGATAAGCAGCCCCAAACATGTTCCAAAGACATTCAAGCTGTCCTGCAGGCTCAGGGAGCATCAGTGTCAGCGCGAACTATCCGTCGACATTTAAATGAAATGAAACGCTATGGCAGGAGACCCAGGAGGACCCCACTGCTGACACAGAGACATAAAAAAGCAAGACTACAGTTTGCCAAAATGTACTTGAGTAAGCCAAAAGCCTTCTGGGAAAACGTCTTGTGGACAGATGAGACCAAGATAGAGCTTTTCGGTAAAGCACATCATTCTACTGTTTACCGAAAACGGAATGAGGCCTACAAAGAACAAAACACAGTACCTACGGTAAAATATGGTGGAGGTTCAATGATGTTTTGGGGTTGTTTTGCTGCCTCTGGCACTGGGTGCCTTGACTGTGTGCAAGGCATCATGAAATCTGAGGATTACCAAAGGATTTTGGGTCGCACTGTAGGGCCCAGTGTCAGAAAGCTGGGTTTGCGTCCAAGATCCTGGGTCTTCCAGCAGGACAATGACCCCAAACATACGTCAAAAAGCACTCAGAAATGGATGGCAAAGAAGCGCTGGAGAGTTCTGAAGTGGCCAGCAATGAGCCCAGATCTAAATCCCATTGAACACCTGTTGGGAAAAGGTGTCCTTCCAATAAGAGAGACCTGGAGCTGTTTGCAAAGGAAGAGTGGTCCAAAATTCCGGGTGAGAGGTGTCAGAAGCTTATTGATGGTTATAGGAAGCGACTGATTTCAGTTATGTTTTCCAAAGGGTGTGCAACCAAATATTAAGTTAAGGGTGCCAATACTTTTGTCCAGCCCATTTTTGGGGTTTTGTGTGACATTATGTCATATTTGCTTTTCTGCCTCTGTTTTATATTTGTTCCAATACATACAAAGGGAATAAACATGTGTATAGCAAAACATGTGTTAATGCAATACCTTTTTTGTGTGAAATACTTGATTTTCAGGAAAAATATCAAGGGTGCCAACAATTTCGGCCATGACTGTATGTAGTGCTCTGCCGAAAATTGCCAGAAGAGGAGCTGCCCCTGTGTGGGAGATGGAACAAAGTGGACCAGGTGAGGGGGAGCTGCACCCAGAGGGGAAACATGTTGCCAGCAAGAGCAAGTACACTGGGGACTGAAGATGCCTCCAGAGAGGTAAGTTTTTGATTATATATGCATGTACGTTGTATGCAGTGTGAATGTGTGTTGTATGCATGTGTGTATGTATGTTGTATGCAGTGTATATGTATGTTGTATATATGTGTATGTATGTTGCATGCAGCATGTATATATGTTGTGTGCATGTATGTAGTGTGTGTGTTGTATGCAGTGTGTATGTATGTGTATTTATGTTGTATGCAGTGTGTATATATGTTGTATGCATGTGTGTATGTATGTTGTGTATATATGTGTGTGTATGTATGTTGTATACATGTGTGTATGCATGTTGTATTCAGTGTGCATATATTTTGTATGCAGTGTGTATGTATGTTGTATATATGTGTATGTAAGTTGTATGCAGTGTGCATGTATGTTGTATTCAGTATGTGTGTGTGTGTATGTATATTGCATATGTGTATGTATGTTGTATGCAATGTGTGTGTATGTATGTTGTATGCAGTGTGTATGTATGTTGTATACATGTGTATGTAAGTTGTATGCAGTGTGTATGTATGTTGCATGCAGTGTGTGTGTATACATGTGTATGTAAGTTGTATGCAGTGTGTATGTAAGCTGTATGCAGTGTGTATGTATGTTGCATGCAGTGTGTGTGTGTGTGTTGTGACAGTGTGACGATCTGTCACCCAGGATTCTCAACTAGGCAGGTTCAGGGGCTCCAGGGTAAGTGTTTGATACGGAGGAAGGTGGCTTTTCCCTTTCCTCCTTTGTTTGTAAGGTCTGTTTTGGGATCTGGAGCCTGGAGATTTCAAAGAGATCTGGGAGGAATGAAATCTCCAATCCTGGGACCAGGTTTTGGGAATGGCCAGGAGACTGATTGCACAGGTGTGTGCAGACCTTTTCAGAGAGTCAGGATCAGAGTTCTGGGCTCCACCCCGGCAGATAGGAGTCAGGAGGGTTCCACCCCAGCAGAGAGGAGTCAGGAGGGCTCCACCAAGGAGAGGTGGAAGCCAAAAGCGGCAAGGAGCTGCTTGGTAGTAGCTGTGTGCTAGTGGCCAGCTGTGTGCAAGAGCCATGGTTTTTGAAAGGTTCTGCAGGAGTCAGACGTAAGCCTGAAGAGGAAGGCCAGTTGAAGATTGTATATCTGAAAGAGCCAGGAGGCTGAATTTTTGTTTATGTGGATGATCGATACCCCTGTGTGGGAAACTTCTGTTTTGAACTTCATTTAAATAAAAGTGGGCTAAAAAAGGCCCTTAAAAAGCAAGCAAGTTGCTGTGTGCGTTTAAAAGCTCTACCACTTTGAAGCGAGTTCCCACAGTGTATACATGTGTATGTAAGCTGTATGCAGTGTGTATGTATGTTGCATGCAGTGTGTGTGTGTATACATGTGTATGTAAGCTGTATGCAGTGTGTATGTATGTTGCATGCAGTGTGTGTGTGTGTATACATGTGTATGTAAGCTGTATGCAGTGTGTATGTATGTTGCATGCAGTGTGTGTGTGTATACATGTGTATGTAAGCTGTATGCAGTGTGTATGTATGTTGCATGCAGTGTGTGTGTGTGTTTGGAAATTCAGATTTTCAAAAGTTCCCAGGTATGCCATGGTGGACAAGAACTGGGACTTATAGAAGGCAGAGCTGATTGTTGGCATTTTTACAACATACACATAGCTCCCAACTGTCCCTGATTTTGAGGGACCGTCCATCATTCGGAACGGAGTCCCTCTGCCCCTCTTTCCTCCTCATTTGTCCCTCATTTCGGTCTGATCTATATAGCTATATATAAAATTATCTACTTCTCTATCAAAAAGTGTCTCCCAGCGATAAACCTTCCATCCAATTTCTAAATTGCTGCATTTGTAAATTCCATAAGCCAATACAAAGGAATAGTAGTGGTAAAAACGCACTTCTCGGTTTAACCAATCATTTTTTTGGTACAATTAAGGGGGCGTGGCAGGGGGTGTATCCTATGCCTACATAGTTTTGCTAATAGGTGTCCCTCGTTCCCATCTCAGAAAGTTGGGATGTATGGACATACAGGAACCCAGGGGTTAACCCAGCCCACCAGGTTCCAGCTAAAACAACCCTTTTAGGGTGGATGACCCATTGGGAGACAGTTCGGGGAGGTGTCACCAGTGTGGTGATGTGAGCATGCAGTAGGCGGGGCAGTGGCACAGTACCTACAGAACTGAAGGCGGAGTTGCACTTCAATTGACATGCAGCCATACAGCAAAGCAGAAGTGTGCAAATCACAGGAATACATGTATTATTTTACTGTTATCTCAGTAGCTATAGCATATGCACACAACATTCTACTTTGACTGGAGTCACCTGCTCTTTGGCTGGAGTCACCTGCTCTTTGGCTGGAGTCACCTGCCCTTTGGCTGGAGTCACCTGCTCTTTGGCTGGAGTCACCTGCTCTTTAGCTGGAGTCACTGCCCTTTGACTGGAGTCACTGCCCTTTGACTGGAGTCACCTGCTCTTTGACTGGAGTCACTGCCCTTTGGCTGGAGTCACCTGCTCTTTGGCTGGAGTCACTGCCCTTTGGCTGCAGTCACCTGCCCTTTGGCTGGAGTCACTTGCTCTTTGGCTGGAGTCACCTGCCCTTTGGCTGGAGTCACCTGCCCTTTGGCTGGAGTCACCTGCCCTTTGGCTGCAGTCACCTGCTCCTTGGCTGGAGTCACCTGCCCTTTGGCTGCAGTCACCTGCTCTTTGGCTGGAGTCACCTGCTCTTTGGCTGGAGTCACCTGCCCTTGGGCTGGAGTCACCTGCCCTTTGGCTGGAGTCACCTGCTCTTTGGCTGGAGTCACCTGCTCCTTGGCTGGAGTCACCTGCTCCTTGGCTGGAGTCACCTGCCCTTTGGCTGGAGTCACCTGTCCTTTGGCTGGAGTCACCTGCCCTTTGCCTGGAGTCACCTGCCCTTTGCCTGGAGTCACCTGTCCTTTGGCTGGAGTCACCTGTCCTTTGGCTGGAGTCACATGCACTTTGGCTGGAGTCACCTGCCCTTTGGCTGGAGTCACCTGTCCTTTGGCTGGAGTCACCTGCTCCTTGGCTGGAGTCACCTGCCCTTTGGCTGGAGTCACCTGTCCTTTGGCTGGAGTCACCTGTCCTTTGGCTGGAGTCACCTGCCCTTTGCCTGGAGTCACCTGCCCTTTGGCTGGAGTCACCTGCTCTTTGGCTGGAGTCACCTGCACTTTGGCTGGAGTCACCTGCTCTTTGGCTGGAGTCACCTGCTCTTTGTCTGAAGTCACCTGCTCCTTGGCTGGAGTCACCTGCTCCTTTGGCTGGAGTCACCTGTCCTTTGGCTGGAGTCACCTGTCCTTTGGCTGGAGTCACCTGCCCTTTGGCTGGAGTCACCTGCTCCTTGGCTGGAGTCACCTGCCCTTTGGGTGGAGTCACCTGCTCTTTGGCTGGAGTCACCCTTTAAACAATGTTGGTGGCCAGGGCACACTGGGCCTTGCAGTTCTCCACCAGCTGGTGACAGTGTGTTTTCTGTGCCTATAACCCACCCCCCAGATGGATTCTGTGAAATTCAGCAATCGCTATTACAAGGTGCACGGGTCAAGGAAGCCAGCGAAGCTTATCCATTAAACAACCGCAACTCAATTAAGGATATTGATTAATCAATTAGGGAAAGCTTTGTTCAACTTCTGAGCAATTGTATGCAAGCCGAGGCACTGACAGGCGACTGGCGAGAATGAGCCGAGCCGAGTGACAGGCGGCATTTTTGATTCACAGAGATAATGTTGATTATCTGAAGAGAAAAAGGTGGAAGGACCCAAAATCACAGAGGAAAACGGAGAAAGTTACTTCTAATGCCGTTATTAACTGACTTAAATGGCTTAAAGCTGACTTATTCAAATTTTCAAAATTATTAGGGAACAGGTCAGGATATTATCAAACTGCAAATTGTAAGCGATGTCACTGAAGGTTCCGTACACAAGGTATGTCTTATTGCTGATGACACAAAGGTGTGCAATAGGGTTCATATTCTCGAGGTGATTGTCACATGGAACATGGTTGAGCATTGCTGGAGGATTTCTCAAAACAGTGAAAATGACAATATAGTGTTTGTGAAGGTAAAATAATACACCTATCAGGGTGCTCATTTCAGACGATTGCCAAATATTGTGACCGGGCATTGGGGAAATGGACTAGAATTGTAGAATTTATCACTAGAGGGGTCACCGGCAGGAGGAAGGAGGTCCTGATTCCTCTATATAGATCTCTATATCACTAGAGATGTCACCGGCAGGAGGAAGGAGGTCCTGATTCCTCTATATAGATCTTTATATCACTAGAGGGGTCACCGGCAGGAGGAAGGAGGTCCTGATTCCTCTATATAGATCTCTATATCACTAGAGATGTCACCGGCAGGAGGAAGGAGGTCCTGATCCCTCTATATAGATCTTTATATCACTAGAGGGGTCACCGGCAGGAGGAAGGAGGTCCTGATTCCTCTTTATAGATCTTTATATCACTAGAGGGGTCACCGGCAGGAGGAAGGAGGTCCTGATTCCTCTATATAGATCTTTATATCACTAGAGGGGTCACCGGCAGGAGGAAGGAGGTCCTGATTCCTCTATATAGATCTTTATATCACTAGAGGGGTCACCGGCAGGAGGAAGGAGGTCCTGATTCCTCTATATATAGATCTTTATATCACTAGAGGGATCACCGGCAGGAGGAAGGAGGTCCCGATTCCTCTATATAGATCCTATCACTAGAGGGGTCACCGGCAGGAGGAAGGAGGTCCCGATTCCTCTATATAGATCTTTATATCACTAGAGGACCTCCTTCCTCCGGCTGGTGACCCCTCTAATGATATTAAGATCTATATAGAGGAATCAGGACCTCCTTCCTCCTGGTGACCCCTCTAGTGATATAAAGATCTATATCACCGGCAGGAGGAAGGAGGTCCTGATCCCTCTATATAGATCCTATCACTAGAGGGGTCACCGGCAGGAGGAAGGAGGTCCTGATCCCTCTATATAGATCTATCACTAGAGGGGTCACCGGCAGGAGGAAGGAGGTCCTGATTCCTCTATATAGATCCTATCACTAGAGGGGTCACCGGCAGGAGGAAGGAGGTCCCGATTCCTCTATATAGATCTTCATATCACTAGAGGAATCACCGGCAGGAGGAAGGAGGTCCTGATTCCTCTATATAGATCCTATCACTAGAGGGGTCACCGGCAGGAGGAAGGAGGTCCTGATTCCTCTATATAGATCTTTATATCACTAGAGGGGTCACCGGCAGGAGGAAGGAGGTCCTGATTCCTCTATATAGATCCTATCACTAGAGGTGCCACTGGCAGGAGGAAGGAGGTCCCGATTCCTCTATATAGATCTTTATATTACTAGAGGGGTCACCGGCAGGAGGAAGGAGGTCCTGATTCCTCTATATAGATCTTTATATCACTAGAGGGGTCACCGGCAGGAGGAAGGAGGTCCTGATTCCTCTATATAGATCCTATCACTAGAGGGATCACCGGCAGGAGGAAGGAGGTCCCGATTCCTCTATATAGATCTTTATATCACTAGAGGACCTCCTTCCTCCGGCTGGTGACCCCTCTAATGATATTAAGATCTATATAGAGGAATCAGGACCTCCTTCCTCTGCCTGGTGAACCCACTAATGATATACAGATCTATATAGGGGGATCAGGACCTCCTTCCTCCAGCTGGTGACCCCTCTAATGATATACAGATCTATATAGGGGGATCTGGACCTCCTTCCTTCTCCTGCTGGTCCCTTTAGTGATATAAAGATCTATATAGAATGAGGAATCAGGACCTCCTTCCTCCTTCTGGTGATTCCTCTAATGATACAAAGACTGGAGCTTTAGCCCACTGTCGGCTAATTCTGAGTCACAGGAGAGAAAAAGTAAGTGCACTCCTGTGACCCAGAAGAGAAGTATGACCAAAAAAGCTTTGGCCATTCGTCTCCTTTAAAGCAAAACTTAACTCTCCCAAGTAACAGGAACGATTTTAATCTTTATGCTGCTAGCAATCGCAAACAGATCGGAAGGTATATTACATTTTCTTGCTTTAACCTTCTTTTTCTACACTTCTTCAGTTACTTCCTGGTTTCTGGCCTAGGCCAAAATGATGTCATACATCTCAGCAGTCTTTATGGGCTTTATCAGCTAAGCACACCCTCCTGGCTGCGTGCCTTAGCTGAAGGGGTTCAGATTCGGCATCCAAACTTTTGACACGTTCAGCTAAACCTCTGCCAAGCCAGTCCAGGTGTGTTCAGCTCATCCCTAGTCATGGAGGGAAGTGTGCGCCCTTTAGTCATGGCTACTAAAGGACTTTGTCCAAGCACTGTATAATAGCAAAAAAAAAAAAGTTACTGTCAAAAAAATAAAAGCAACAAATAATATGGGCAGCACAGTGGCTAAATGGTTAGCACTTCCACCTGGCAGTACTAAGGTCATTGGTTTGAATCCCAGCCACGGCACCACCTACCTGGAGTTTACATGTTCTCCCTGTGCCTGCGTGGGTTTCCTCCAGGTACTCCAGTTTCTTCCCACACTCCAAAAACATGCTGGTAGGTTAATTGGCTCCTGTCTAAATTGACCCTAGTACAGTTGAAAGAAAAAGTATGTGAACCCCTTGGGATTACGTGGAGTTTTGCATGAATTGGGCATAAAATGTGCTCTGAACCTCATCTAAGTCACAACAATAGAAGAACACAGTCTGCTGAACATAATACTACACAAACATTAGATGTTGCCATGGTTTAATTGCACATCACATGTAAACATTCACAGTGCAGGGAGGAAAAAGTATGTGAACCTTTGGACTTAATAACTGGTTGACCCTCCTTTGGCAGCAATAACCTCAACCAAACGTTTCCTGTAGTTGCAGATCAGACCTGCACAACGATCTGGAGTCATTTTGGACCACTCCTCTTCACAAAACTGTTTCAGTGTAGCAATATTCTTGGGATGTCTGGTGTGAATCGCTCTCTTAAGGTCATGCCACAGCATTTCAATGGGGTTGAGGTCAGGACTCTGACTGGGCCACTCCAGAAGGCGTATTCTGTGCTGTTGCAGCCATTGTTTTGTAGAATTACTTGTATGCTTTGGGTCATTGTCCTGTTGCATCACCCATCCTCTGCGGAGCTTCAGTTGGCGGACAGATGGTCGTACGTTTTCCTGCAAAATGTCTTGATAAATTCTGGAATTCATTTTCCCATCAATGACAACAATCCGTCCAGGCCCTGAGGCAGCAAAGCAGCACCAAACCATGATGCTCCCTCCGCCATGTTTCACAGTGGGGATGAGGTTTTGATGTTGGTGTGCTGGGCCTTTTTTTCTCCACACATAGTGTTGTGTGTTCTTCCCAAACAACTCAATCTTGGTTCCATCTGTCCACAGTATATTTTGCCAGTAGTGCTGTGGAACATCCAGCTGCTCTTTTGCAAACTTCAAACGTGCTGCAATCTTCTTTTTGGACAGCAATGGCTTCCTCCGTGGTGTCCTCCCATGTACTCCATGCTTGTTTAATGTTTTCCTTATTGTAGACGTGTCAACAAAAATGTTAGCATGTGCCAGAGATTTCTGTAGGTCTTTAGCTGACACTCTGGGATTCTTCTTTACCTCATGCAGCATTCTGCGCTGTGCTCTTGCAGTCATTTTTACAGGACGACCACGCCTAGGGAGAGTAGCAACAGTGCTAAACTTTCTCCATTTGTAGACAGTCTGTCTTACTGTGGACACATGAACATCATAGAGATACTTTTGTAACCCTTTCCAGCTTCATGCAAGTCAACAATTCTTGATGGTAGGTCTTCTGAGAGCTCTTTTCTGCGAGGCATGGTTCACATCAGACAGTGCTTCTTGAAACCAGTAAACCCAAAACAGGTGTCAGCAACACATCCAATATCATCACACTGATTGGAGTCAAGGTTGGCTCACTCCTGGCTCCAATTAGCTCTGGGAGAAGTCATTAAGCTAGGGCCTCACATACTTTTTCCTCCCTGCACTGTGAATGTTTACATGTTATGTGCAATTAAACCATGGCAACATCGAATGTTTGTGTAGTATTATGTTCAGCAGACTGTGTTCTTCTATTGTTGTGACTTAGATGACGTTCAGAGCGCATTTTATGCCCAATTCATGCAAAACTCCACGTAATCCCAAGGGGTTCACATACTTTTTCTTGCAACTGTATGTATGAATGTGAGTTAGGGACCTTAGATTGTACGCCCCTTGAGGGTTGGGGACCTTAGATTGTACGCCCCTTGAGGGTTAGGACCTTAGATTGTATGCCCCTTGAGGGTTAGGGACCTTAGATTGTACGCCCCTTGAGGGTTAGGGACCTTAGATTGTACGCCCCTTGAGGGTCAGGGACCTTAGATTGTACACCCCTTGAGGGTCAGGGACCTTAGATTGTACACCCCTTGACGGTTAGGGACCTTAGATTGTACACCCCTTGAGGGTTAGGGACCTTAGATTGTACGCCCCTTGAGGGTTAGGGACCTTAGATTGTACGCCCCTTGAGAGTTAGGGACCTTAGATTGTACACCCCTTGAGGGTTAGGGACCTTAGATTGTACTCCCCTTGAGGGTTAGGGACCTTAGATTGTACACCCCTTGAGGGTTAGGGACCTTAGATTGTAGCCCCTTGAGAGTTAGGGACCTTAGATTGTACGCCCCTTGAGGGTTAGGGACCTTAGATTGTACGCCCCTTGAGGGTTAGGGACCTTAGATTGTACTCCCCTTGAGGGTTAGGGACCTTAGATTGTACGCCCCTTGAGGGTTAGGGACCTTAGATTGTACACCCCTTGAGGTTTGGGAACTTAGATTGTACGCCCCTTGAGGGTTAGGGACCTTAGATTGTACGCCCCTTGAGGGTTAGGGACCTTAGATTGTACGCCCCTTGAGGGTTAGGGACCTTAGATTGTACGCCCCTTGAGGGTTAGGGACCTTAGATTGTACGCCCCTTGAGGGTTAGGGACCTTAGATTGTACACCCCTTGAGGGTTAGGGACCTTAGATTGTACGCCCCTTGAGGGTTATGGACTGATGTGAATGTACAATATATATGTAAAGCACTGCATAAATTGACAGCAATATATAAGTACCTGAAATAAATAATAATAAATAAATAATAGGAAAAAATAGACCCATAGAAAAGGCTGCACAGAAACAATGTATCAACAATGCATCAATCAATAAACATGCCTGTCAGTTGATGTTGTAAACTAACAATAGTCCAATGTCTTCTAAACATTCATAACAAAGACCGAGAAATAAATCGAGACGCCGGATAGCATTGTTGTTTGCTGTTGATGTGACCTAAAACGTCTTTACGCCTAGTCTCCATAGAAACATTTTTCATAAACACTGCAGAAGCCGTTTTACTCCTTACTATTCCAGCCCGTATTAATCGGCGTATTGCGGCCTGCGCCACCGACAAAGAGAAAAATCTGTGGGGAAAAAAAACAAAACTTTTCACACCTGCCCTGAATACAGACGGTGACAAGTTAACTTTTTTAACAGTTGCTGAAACTTGTGACAGAGGCAAGGTCGCGGGAAAGTTGGTGACGCACGGGCCGTATTAGGCGCGACGCTTTTGCAGTTTTGGAATTTCTAACATTCGCTGGAGAGAGTGCGCGCCGCGTGAGAATGGCAGCCCTAACACCTAACTGTCATCGAGTCCATGCGTGACATTTCCAGAAGATAATTAAATCTCCGTACTGTATGGAGAATTGTTAATAAAGGCTCGGCTAGTTAACATTTCCAGTTCAGAAACAGTTTAGCACTTGTGTGGGCAGCAGATGGTCATTTACAAATAATTCAGGACCTTGGAGAGCGTCGTGCTGCGTCAAACATCGTCACTTCAACCCTCGTACTGTCTGATCTCTCTGTACGGAGCTGCCAGACACAGTGTCATGCAGGGAGAGTTGGGGATTACAGTCCCACGTCCTCTTTACATTACCTGTAGAAAGAAAAATATACGCGGATAATAATTGTTGTCAGAAATAATATTAAATATTATAATATGGGGAATGCAATGTTTGAGCATGTTCTGGAGAGCGCTGTATTGATTGGATGCCAGAAACAACTCCGACAGAATATGTACAGAGTACTAAAATGATCCGAAG
This sequence comes from Staurois parvus, assembly GCF_062004578.1. Lineage (NCBI taxonomy): Eukaryota > Metazoa > Chordata > Amphibia > Anura > Ranidae > Staurois > Staurois parvus. The sequence goes on from NW_028319077.1 coordinate 1,029,158, forward strand.
CCCTATGAGCACCTTCAGAATACCAAGTTCATTACATACTACTGACCTCTGAACTCTGCATTACATACTACTGACCTCTGAACTCTGCATTACATACTACTGACCTCTGAACTCTGCATTACATACTACTGACCTCTGGACTCTGCATTACATACTACTGACCTCTGGACTCTGCATTACATACTACTGACCTCTGAACTCTGCATTACATACTACTGACCTCTGAACTCTGCATTACATACTACTGACCTCTGAACTCTGCATTACATACTACTGACCTCTGGACTCTGCATTACATACTACTGACCTCTGAACTCTGCATTACATACTACTGACCTCTGAACTCTGCATTACATACTACTGACCTCTAAACTCTGCAATACATACTACTGACCTCTGAACTCTGCAATACATACTACTGACCTCTGAACTCTGCAATACATACTACTGACCTCTGAACTCTGCATTACATACTACTGACCTCTGAACTCTGCATTACATACTACTGACCTCTAAACTCTGCAATACATACTACTGACCTCTGAACACTGCATTACATACTACTGACCTCTGAACTCTGCATTACATATTACCGACCTCTGGACTCTGCATTACATACTACTGACCTCTGGACTCTGCAATACATACTACTGACCTCTGAACTCTCATTACATACTACCGACCTCTGGACTCTGCATTACATACTACCGACCTCTGGACTCTGCATTACATACTACTGACCTCTGAACTCTGCATTACATATTACCGACCTCTGGACTCTGCATTACATACTACTGACCTCTGGACTCTGCAATACATACTACTGACCTCTGAACTCTCATTACATACTACCGACCTCTGGACTCTGCATTACATACTACTGGCCTCTAGACTCTGCATTACATACTACTGACCTCTGGACTCTGCATTACATACTACTGAACTCTGCATTACATACTACTGGCCTCTAGACTCTGCATTACATACTACTGACCTCTGAACTCTGCATTACATACTACTGACCTCTGGACTTTGCATTACATATTACTGACCTCTGAACTCTGCATTACATACTACTGACCTCTGAACTCTCATTACATACTACTGACCTCTGAACTCTCATTACATACTACTGACCTCTGAACTCTGCATTACATACTACCGACCTCTGGACTCTGCATTACATACTACGCACCTCTGAACTGTGCATTACATACTTCTGACCTCTGGACTCTGCATTACATACTACTGACCTCTGGTCTCTGCATTACATACTACTGACCTCTGGTCTCTGCATTACATACTACCCACCTCTGAACTCTTCATTACATTACATACTACTGACTTCTGGACTCTGCATTACATACTACTGACCTCTGAACTCTGCATTACATACTACTGACCTCTGAACTCTGCATTACATACTACTGACCTCTGAACTCTGCATTACATACTCCCCACCTCTGAACTCTGCATTACATACTACTGACCTCTGAACTCTGCATTACATACTACAGACCTCTGAACTCTGCATTACATACTACTGACCTCTGAACTCTGCATTACATACTCCCCACCTCTGAACTCTGCATTACATACTACCCACCTCTGAACTCTGAATTACATACTGCTGACCTCTGAACTCTGCATTACATACTACCCACCTCTGAACTACGTGTTACTTATTACTGACCTCTGAACTCTGTGTTACATACTCCTGAATCCTGCACTCTTCATTACATTCTACTGATCTCTGAACTCTGCATTGCTTACTACTGACACCTGCACTGTGCATTACCACTGGCCTCAGAACTCTGCATTACATACTCCTACCTCCTGCACTCTGCACTACATGCTATCGACTGTTACTTACTACAGATCTCTTACCTCACATTAAATACTTCTGATGCCTGCACTCTGCATTACATACTACTGACCTCTGAACTCTGCATTACTTACTGCTAACCCCTGCACTCTGCAATTTTTAATACTAAACCCTGGACTGTGTATTACTTACTACTGACCATTGCACTGTGCATTACTTACTGCTGACCCCTGCATTCCACATTACATAGTACTGACCTCTGAACTCTGCATTACTTACTACTGACCTCTGTATTATGTGTCAGCTGCACTGCGTGCAATGGTTTGCTGTAGGATGGAGGCGCCTTCCTTCTGTTACAAGGCTGACAGCAGTAGTGATGGCGGCAGTGATTTTGACAAGCGAGTGACTGCTGGGCATAGGATCCCTTAAGCTTGCACACCATGAATGGGAGGGGCACAGTTTGTCATCTTTGTCATCTTTGCCCCGCATGCTGGATGACTTTGTCCCGGCACTGGGCATTACAGACAACTAACATCTGCACTCTGCGTTACTACTGGCCCCTGCATTCTGTGTTATATACTACTGACCTCTGCGTTACTTATTACGTACTCCTGTACTGTGCATTACTTACTACTGACCTCTGAACTCTGCATTACTTACTACTGACCTCTGAACTCTGCATTACTTACTACTGACCTCTGTACTCTGCATTACTTACTACTGACCTCTGAACTCTGCATTACTTACTACTGACCTCTGAACTCTGCATTACTTACTACTGACCTCTGAACTCTGCATTACTTACTACTGACCTCTGTACTCTGCATTACTTACTACTGACCTCTGAACTCTGCATTACTTATTCCTGACCTCTGCACTCTGTATCACATACTGCTGATCTGTGAACAGTGGCATTACACAACAAACATCTGCACTCTGCATTACTTACTACTGACCCCTGTATTCTGTATTCTATGCTACTGACCCTGCATTCTGTGTTATATACTACTGACCCTGCATTCTGTGTTATATACTACTGACCCTGCATTCTGTGTTATATACTACTGACCCCTGCATTCTGTATTATATATTACTGATCCCTGCATTCTGTGTTATATACTACTGACCTCTGTATTCTGTGTTATATACTACTGACCCTGCATTCTGTGTTATATACTACTGACCCTGCATTCTCGGTTATATACTACTGACCCCTTCTTTCTGTGTTATATACTACTGACCCCTTCTTTCTGTGTTATATACTACTGACCTCTGTATTCTGTGTTATATACTATTGACCCTTGCATTCTGTGTTATATACTACTGCCCCCTGCATTCTGAGTTACTTATTACTGACCCCTTCTTTCTGTGTTATATACTACTGACCTCTGTATTCTGTGTTATATACTACTGACCCCTGCATTCTGAGTTACTTATTACTGACCCCTGCATTCTGTGTTATATACTACTGACCCCTGCGTTCTGGGTTATATACTACTGACCCTGCATTCTGGGTTATATACTACTGACCCTGCATTCTGGGTTATATACTGCTGACCCCTGTATTCTGTGTTATATACTACTGACCCCTGTATTCTGTGTTATATACTACTGACCCCTGCATTCTGGGTTATATACTACTGACCCCTGTATTCTGTGTTATATACTACTGACCCCTGTAATCTGTATTATATACTACTGACCCCTGTATTCCTTGTTATATACTACTGCCCCCTGCATTGAGTTACTTACTACTGACCCTGCATTCTGTATTATATACTACTGACCCCTGCATTCTGGGTTATATACTACTGACCCCTGCGTTCTGGGTTATATACTACTGACCCCTGCGTTCTGGGTTATATACTACTGACCCCTGCATTCTGGGTTATATACTACTGACCCCTGTAATCTGTATTATATACTACTGACCCCTGCAATCTGTATTATATACTACTGACCGCTGCATTCTGGGTTATATACTACTGACCCCTGTAATCTGTATTATATACTACTGACCCCTGTATTCTTTATTATATACTACTGACCCCTGCATTCTGTATTATATACTACTGACCCATGTAATCTGTATTATATACTACTGACCCCTGTAATCTGTATTATATACTACTGACCCCCGCATTCTTTATTATATACAACTTTCCTCTGCATTACTTATTACTGCCTCTTGAACTCTTCACACCGTCCTTATTTTTTTGATAGAGCCTCGCTGGGTTATCTCCTTTAAGAAGTGGGCTGCACCCCGGTGATCTCTGATCTCTCCCATGTCGTACAGGTAGATCTCCACCTTTCCAGGGCTGCCTACTCCAGCTCCAGGCTTTCAGCCACCGAAACAGTCATTTTTTTTTTTGTTTTATACTTTGCAATCAAGAAGTCCTTTTATTGAACGCAATGCTGCGATGTGGCGATGGTTGGACGTGTGAATTGCAATGACAGGTCCAATTTAACAAATGTTTCTTTTTGCCGGGTATTTTCTTTATGCCGCTCAGGTATGTGCCATTTAAACAGGAGGAATGTTCCGACCGGCTTGTGGTGTTTGAAGCTTTTCCTGCTGATATTTTATTGTGTAACTAAGCAATCCACTCAACCGTCGCCTCTCTGAAGTCACGTCCAGCCGGCTCTGTATTTATATTACAATTATTGACTTGTGGCATTTTACACCGAGAATAGTTCCCTTTTGTTGCCTTGACATTGGCTAGTTTTTTTTTTTTTTTTTTCGGTTCCTGGGGGCACGAGTTAAAAAATGAATTGCAAGGTGGGAGAACTCAGTAACACTTTTTCAAGGTCTTACAACATAAAAAGCGGGTTTGCAAGGAACCGCGGTGCCCCGGGGGGAGGGGGGGGAGTTGACACGGTTCTGGGATTGTTCCTGTAATAATCTGTTCAATCGCTGAGTGATCCTGATACCTGCGTTGTGTTTGCACCCGGAGGTGCGCACCGTGTTCCGGTCAATACTTGAGGACATTGGAATACAATACAGAGTTGGTGAAGGGGGATTTGGGATCGGTTCATTCTGTTGCGCCCGTGGTAATTATTATTATTATTATACAGGATTTATGGCGCCGACAGTTTGCTAAACGCTACAATATAACGGGAGACAATACAGCAACAATACAGTTCAATACAAGAGGGATAGGAGTGTCCTGATCCTGGGAGCTTACAATCTAATGCATGCCTTGTCAATTTGCCAAATGTGCATTAAGAATGAATTGCACCACAATGTGCCGACATGAAAAACGTGTGTTTTGCACAGTGGCGCAATGTAGTGCAGTTCATTCTTAATAGCACAGTGTTGTAGCATAAGTTGTTGTGTTACAAAGAATAATACATGCATTTATTTTCTGGCATGAGGACAGTCAAGTTCCTCCACCCCAAACTTGTTCATCCATATCTTTATGGACCTTACTTTGTGCACTGGTGTGCAGTCATGTTGGAACAGGAAGGAGCCATCCCCAAACTCTTCCCAGAAAGTTGCGAGCATGAACTTGTCCAAAATGTCTTGGTGTGCTGATGCCTTAAGAGTTCCCTTCACTGGAACTAGGAGGCCAAGCCAAACCTCTGAAAAACAACCCAACACCATAATCCCCCCTCCACCAAACTTTACACTTGGCACAATGCAGTCAGGCAAGTATCGTTCTCCTGGCAACCGCCAAACCCAGACACGTCCAGACAGAGAAGCGTGATCGGTCCCTCCAGAGAACACGTCTCCACTGCTCTAGAGTCCAGTGGTGGCGTGCTTTACACCACGGCATCCCACGCTTTGCATTGCACTTGGTGATGGAAGGCTTGGATGCAGCTGCTCGGCCATGGAAACCCATTCCATGAAGCTCTCTACGCACTGTTGTTGGGCTCATCTGAAGGCCACACCAAGTTTGGAGGTCTTTAGCTATTGACTCTGCAGACAGTTGGTGACTTCTGCGCACTGTGCGCTTCAGCATGCGCTGACCCCGCCCTGTCATGTGACGTGGCCTACCACTTGGTGGCTGAGTGGCTGTTGTTCCCAGTTGCTTCCACTTTGTTATAATCCCACTAACAGTTGAGCGTGGAATATTTAGTAGCCAGGAAATGTCACGGATGGACTTATTGCCCAGGTGGCCACCTATCACGGGACCACGCTTGGAGTCACTGAGCTCCTGAGAGCGACCCATTCTTTCACCAATGTTTGTAGAAGCAGTCTGCATGCCTAGGGGCTTGATTTTATACACCTGTGGCCATGGAGGGGATTGGGACACCTGGATCACATGATATGGAGGGGATTGGAACACCTGAATCCAATGATTTGGAGGGGATTGGAACACCTGAATCCAATGATTTGGAGGGCGGGCCCAATACTTTTGGCTATATAGTGTATTACATTTTTGGTTTTGGGTTTATTACTGCTTTAGGGCAGCCATACATGGATAGAAATTTTAGGCCAGTTAAATGGGACAGGCCAAACTTAAATCTATGTACGGGCAGGCTGGCTGTAGCAGGGAGAGACAGTTTAGCATAGACAGACCAAATTTCAATCCATGTATGGGCAGGCTGGTTGTACAGATCCATCGATCGACTTCTGTACAACCAGCCTGTTCGATTTTTCCCACTATAGCCGGCAGTGCTGATCAATGTATCTTGTCTTCCTGCCAGGCCCAGAATGGCTATATTGCACATCGGGCATTTGTCTGGTGGGTCGGGGCTGCCAAGCTTAAAAAGAGCAGTCTATTGATGACCGGGCCGCACAGCAGGAGGTAAGCAGTGACCCCTGTCTAGACAGAATTAACACAGCCCGTGGCCACCGCTCACCTCCCACTGTGCGGCTATGCCTAAAGCAGGGCCGACATTAGGAGCAGCAAAGATGGCTCCAGACTACAAGCAGGAAGCGCCACTGACACAGGCACCTCGACGGCCATTGCACACACAGCCGTACTGAAGGGACAACGGTGGCCTCTCTCCTTCACCCATCGGCACACTGTTACAGCTCGGTGGTGGATTGGGCTGTCTCTTTGCTGGACGGCCTGTCTCTTTGCTGGACGGCCTGTCTCTTTGCTGGACGGCCTGTCTCTTTGCTGGACGGCCTGTCTCTTTGCTGGACGGCCTGTCTCTTTGCTGAACGGGCTGTCTCTTTGCTGGATGGCCTGTCTCTTTGCTGGATGGGATGTCTCTTTTGCTGAACGGGTTGTCTCTTTTGCTGAACGGGTTGTCTCTTTTGCTGAACGGGTTGTCTCTTTTGCTGAACGGGTTGTCTCTTTTGCTGAACGGGTTGTCTCTTTTGCTGAACGGGTTGTCTCTTTTGCTGAACGGGTTGTCTCTTTTGCTGAACGGGTTGTCTCTTTGCTGGACAGGATGTCTCTTTGCTGGAGGGCCTGTCTCTTTGCTGGACAGGATGTCTCTTTGCTGAATGGGCTGTTTCTTTGCTGGGCAGGATTTCTCTTTGCTGAATGGGCTGTCTCCTTCCTGGATGGGCTGTCTCTCTGCTGAACAGGATGCCTCTTTGCTGAATGGGCTTTCTTTTTGCTGGGCAGGATGTTTCTTTGCTATATGGGGATGTCTCTTTGTTGGACTGGGATGTCTCTTTGCTGGATTGGGCCATCTCTTTGAATATATAGGGGGCACTGTGATTAGATCTCTAGGGGCACTGTAATTTAAAGAGGCACTATGATATAAAGGGGACTGCGCTGCAAAGGGGCACTGTAATCAATACAGTGCCTCCTTTACAGTGCAGTCCCCCTTATATCACAGTGCTCCTTCACATTATAGTGCAGAGGACTGACTCCACAACTCTGTGAATATTCCATCACCAACTTCCCTCGTGAACGCCCTTGCACCCGCCCGCCTCCCCCCCTTCCCCGGAAAAATTGGCTACTCAGTCTAAAATGCCGTGGCCTATTTTTTGTCCCAGTCTGGGCCTGCTCCCTGCTGTCAAAATGCAATAGCAGGAGGATTCTGCCATCCACTTCGACTGTGTGGATGGGGAAATTGAGACAGGTTTTTTTTCGTCCAACCTGCTGGTTGAACAATAAAAGCAACTCTATGGGCTGCTTTAGGTAACAAGAAAGCTATTGCCAAGTGAACAGGCCCATAGCAGAAGTCTATATATTGCTTTGGTCCTTAGGGGTGTACAGGTGTGAGAGCCTATAGGTTAGCATGGTGAAAGGAGCAAGGGTTCAAAGTGCAATAGTGAAAGACGATTGGCTGAGGCCGCTCTAAGCTCGTCTGCCTCGTTGCACAGGCCTGAAAACCTCTGATTGTTGGGACATGGAACAGAAGGTAGGGAAGAGGCAGGGAAGGCAGTGATCAGGATGGATGGGGAGAGCAGCAATGGCAGACAGGAGAAGATCAATTAGGTTGGAGGAGCCCGCTGAGCGTCTGATTAAACTGCAGTTACTTTGTGTGAGAGAAGTCATAGAAGATCATTTTAACTGTAGTCTTTAAGCAGTTATTTAAATTCTAGCTGCTATGTGAGTGGGGAGGAGGATCGGCACGCCGGCGTTAACCCTTTCCCTAGCGTCTAGCGCTGCCTGTGTCTATTATGCTGAGATGGCACCCAGGGGAGTGCTGAGCCATAGGTGGAACACAGGAAATTACCTCCAGAAAATGACACAGCGGTGACTGGAAAGAGATAATGAGCACAAATAGCAAGCGCATGAAATTCGTCAACCTGAGCAAGTCTGTTATGCAGTTGCATCATCACCAAGCCGTAGGCAATGACAAAGCCTATTCAGGAGGATGCAGCAGGGGCCAGTTCTAGCAGAGCAGAATGGAGAGGCTCACTCAACACCCCCAACTCCAACCAAAACTGTTGTTTCACCAAGATAGGAAGTCATAATAAACCTGTGGGATGGGGACACCGTGTTGCTATGGCTAGTTTAGTGATTTTTGTAGCATAAATATATTTAAAAGCTAGGATTAACCTATTCATGTGCTAATGAACTAGTTGGACTGGTTCATGAGCTCCAAAAAGGAAGTGATATTAGAGGAAGTAAGGAGAGGGGGGGGGGAAGGGGCTTGAGCACAGCCATGTGCTGAAAAAAGAAAGCTCAGTATCTGTTTAGTGTAATCGCATACATTTGTCCATGTTCATTTGCTAGGAAGAATAAATCGCATGTGTATGTTGTATGCATGCAATACTCTGTATATCATGTACTGTTTTCCTAAAATTGTACTTTGTTTATGTGAGTACCCACATGGAAGAAAAATATAGTTGAAATATATTTTAAATATATTCTTCCCAAATATATTGACATATATTTAAAATGCTACAATTTTGGGATAGATAGATAGATAGATAGATAGATAAATACAAAGTAACATTGTTTATAAACATTGATCAGACAGGAGACAGAGAGACACAAATTAACATTGTTTATAAACATTGATCAGACAGGAGATGGAAATATTTCAAGTAACATTGTTTATAAACATTGATCATAAGGGGGACAGAGAGATACAAAGTAACATTGTTTATAAACATTGTTCAGACAGGAGATAGAGAGATACATTTAATAATATTTCTTCTTGCTTCCAAATCTTCCTTAAAAGGGACAATGACACAACAGACACCTAGTAATGTAATGATGGTGTGGGTTGTTGGATCATTTCTGGGTAGGGATCCTTGTTATCTATTTCATCTGGTATTAGGAAATTCCCTTCAGGCAGCTCTCCAGAGAATGAGGGCCAAGTCCCATAAAAAGCCAACAAGTTTCAGAAGTTCAAAAGGGCCCATCATCACTGTTATTCTGTACAATGGGGCCAGAACACTCCCCGGGGAATATGTTCTAGCAAGATTTTCATTTTGGTGTTTCTTTGTGGTTCCTTCTCAGATTGCCACATACCTGATAGTAGACTAAGATGACAAGGATAACCTCTCTTGTATCTCTACCTCAAGCACCTCTGGAAGTGTAACAGATGGTGCTGGGAGACAGGAGGAATACGAGTGCCGGTAGATGTTGATAGCAGATCCTTGGATTTGAGATGAAAACCCAGAAGATCCAGCAGAACATCAGATCAAGTTGAGGAAACAACTCACAAAGGAACTTTGATTGAACCTCAGATTCAGGAGGACAAAGTCCACAAGCAATCCCAACGAGTAGGAGACTCCAGATGACTGGAGCTGATTCAAGATACATTCAGAGCTGAGACTCAGGAATAGCAGGTAGTCAAATCAGAGACAGTAGTGGAGTCACAGAGGTAACTGGGATCAGCAGTGAGGTACAGAACCATAAGCTGAATTAGAGTCATGGATGAAGCTGAGGTCAAGAACTGGTAATAGCAGTAGAGAGCAGAATCCAAGATCAGATCACGGGAGAGCCAGGCCAGTAATAGGAACCGAATGCAGGACTCAAGTGAGAACACAGAGCTGAAGACCAGTCACCACTGACACCGAGTCAGAACTACCTCTAAATAAGCCACCTGGTTCCAATATTGGTAGCCGATGTGCACCTACTTCCGCATGTACGGTGTCACGATATGGGTCTCTGACAGTCCCAGGTATTAATTCCTTGTTCCGAATCCCTCCTGGCCATAGGAAGAGCTTCCTCCAATTAGTATTCACTCCTGTGTGCCAAAGACCCCTAGCCGTAATTAACTCGCCCCTCCGCAAAAGGTCCCAAATTCAATTAGTGTATACATCCCTAATTAGTGCCTTACTTTTGTATTAATGTATTTCCCCCCACTAATTATCCTGCCCAACCAGTCCTTTCTGTGTACAGCCACAAATTAAATTACTGTAGTTCCATTCTCTTCATTGTCACCTGCTAATGACCCCCCTCTGCCTCTCTTCCTGCTCAGGGGGTTTAAGAGGTCAGTGCTGGTCTCTCTTGTTGTGCCATTCTGCTGGGCAACCACTGAGGGGTCCAGCTGGACTCTAGTGGCCCTCCAGCTCTGCCTGAGCCCCACTGGAGGAAGGGGGATCCCAGAAGCTACATCAGCCCTGCCTGGAACGCTGTCAGCTCTGCCTGAGACTATCGCATCAGCTTTGCGTGAGTGTATGCTCCCCTTGTGCTATCTGACTGCCTATGAACTGCCTCTTGGATTACAAATTGCTGTAGAGGCTTTAACTTTGCCCACCGGGGCTGGATTACAAGCATTTTGGACTCTCTCTCCCTGCACTACTCCCCATTGAGTGACTGTTGTCTGTTTTAAAAAAGCTTTAAGTGTTTGCCGTCTGCCTTTTGTGTTCGGTCCCGCTTACCCTCCGTCACATACGGACACATTTTTGTGTGCAGAGACATGCCTAGCCACAATTTTGTGAGCATAGCCATGCCGTGCCAAGCCAGGCAGCTCATGGAAATTCCCTGACACCAGTGATGCTGGTTGCCATGAGTGATCAGGACATTGAGGAGCATGGAAACTGGACCCACAGATCAGGTGGTGGTCAGATCCCAAAGGGAATGGTCTAGTTGCTGAACTAACAACCTTACTTTTTGGAGTCAGAAACATGCAGCTCACACAAGGGTTGGAGTCCCAACTCCATGGAAGGAAGGGAGCAAAGGTGACCGTCAATTAGGGTTGTCACCTCATCCCTTTAAAACCGAACACATATTAATGACACAGGTTCTGAGGCTAATTTATTACAGATAAGGTGCTAAGTGAGTTTAATTACCACCTTGTATCATTAATATGTGTTCGGTTTTAAAGGGATGAGGTGGCAACCCTACAGTCAATGGACCCTCCCGTTCTTACAAGGGAACCTCTCACTTTGACTTGAATGCTATTCGTTTCTTTACAAATTGAAATTCAGACAACATTTTCACTAGCTGGAGATTTGGATGTAATAAATTTCAATAAATTATATAGAGATATCTGAATTTGAAAATAAATTCAAATCCAAAAATGAATCCTTATTCAAAAATGAATTCTTATTCAAAATGAAAGCATACAGCAATAAATGCAAATGCAAAAGCAATGTAATGTGCTGTTGAAGAGTTAAGCTGCCTGTGGATGGTGCCAAGTCAGCAAGTGACCATAATGTCTGGGCAGACTGGGACTAAGGAGATATGTCAATGCAGCATTTGAAACAAAATACCAATATTAAAAGCCGTATTAAACTTTTTTGGTCTGATGCTCTTGATGGACTTTTTATAGGTCGAATAGTTTACATGTAACATCCTTACACACCCAGACACAAGGATTTGAATATTTTGTAGAATTAGTTACATCCATTTTTCCTTTAATTATCAGTTATTGAGCTGATGTTACCTACCAGAGACAAGGGATGCCCCGAATTTTCGGTGGTCGAAATGTTTCGGCCAAAAACACCCCTATTGGCCTTTGGCTGATACAAAAATAAACACAGATACAGGTGTCAAAAACAACCCTGCCCCTCACCGCCACCCCACCCCTCACCGCCACCACGCCGTGGATCTCAGCCTTACCTGAGAAACCATCAAACGATCCCATTGTAGCGGCAAGATGAGTATTCACTGAAAGCAACTGCGCATGCATCGGCTGGGCATAGAGATAAGTGAAGGAAAGATGGCCTCCACTCATCTCTATGACCTTGGAGGACCGGAGCAATGTCATTACGTCACTTCCGGTTCCGGGGCCTTGTTAACAAGACCATTTTTTTTTTTTTGAAAGTGCGAGATCTATGCTTTTTTTGATCTAATGCTTTAAATTGCAGAGGAGAGATGTGGGGTCTTATTGACCCCATAGCTCTCCATAAAGAACACCTGTCACTACTGTGATAGGTATAAAAGTGATTAAAAAAAAAATTAGAGGTACAGTGTAAAAAAAAAAGAAAAAGAAAAGTGATTACCGTATTTGCCGGCGTATAAGACGACTGGGCGTATAAGACGACCCCCCTACTTTTCCTGCTAAAATTTAGTGTTTGAGCTATACTCGCCGTATAAGACTACCCCTCTTCCAATGCACACCAGTGGCAGGAATAGTGCCCCATCATTGGTATCAGTGGCAGGAATAGTGCCCCATCATTGGTATCAGTGGCAGGAATAGTGCCCCATCATTGGTATCAGTGGGAGGAATAGTGCCCCATCATTGGTATCAGTGGGAGGAATAGTGCCCCATCATTGGTATCAGTGGGAGGAATAGTGCCCCATCATTAGTATCAGTGGGAGGAATAGTGCCCCATCATTAGTATCAGTGGGAGGAATAGTGCCCCATCATTGGTGTCAGTGGGAGGAATAGTGCCCCATCATTAGTATCAGTGGGGGGAATAGTGCCCCATCATTGGTATCAGTGGCAGGAATAGTGCCCCATCATTAGTATCAGTGGGGGGAATAGTGCCCCATCATTGGTATCAGTGGGGGGAATAGTGCCCCATCATTGGTGTCAGTGGGAGGAATGGTGTCCCAACATTGGTGTCAGTGGGAGGAATGGTGTCCCATCATTGGTGTCAGTGGGGGGTGGAATAGTGCCCCATCCTTGGTGTCAGTGGGGGGGGGGGATAGTGCCCCATCGTTGATGTCAGTGGGGGGGAGGAATAGTGCCCCATCGTTGGTGTCAGTGGGGGGGAGGAATAGTGCCCCATCGTTGGTGTCAGTGGGGGGGAGGAATAGTGCCCCATCGTTGGTGCCAGTGGGAGGAATAGTGCCCCATCGTTGGTGTCAGTGGGAGGAATAGTGCCCCATCATTGGTATCAGTGGGAGGAATAGTGCCCCATCGTTGGTGTCAGTGGGAGGAATAGTGCCCCATCATTGGTATCAGTGGGAGGAATAGTGCCCCATCATTGGGGTCAGAGGGAGGAATAGTGCCCCACCATTGGTATCAGTGGGAGGAATAGTGCCCCATCATTGGTATCAGTGGGAGGAATAGTGCTCCATCATTGGTATCAGTGACACCAATGATGGGGCACTATTCCTCCCACTGACACTTCCTGACCTCTGTTCTCGTATGGTGCTGCTGCAGCCAGCATATGTGGTTGCAGCAGCACCTCTACACTGACCACTTACCTGCTGGTCCTGCACTCGATTTTCGCGGGGCCGCTCGGCTCCACCCCCTCGCCGGTGATTGGCCGCCTGTGTGCCTTTCCTGAGCTACAGTCCTGGCGGCCAATCACTGGTGAGGAGGCGAAGCCGAGCAGCCGCACGAACATCCAGTGGCCGAACTGAAGGCGCAGCCGCGCTTCCTGGACCGGATCGTCGTGGGACCGGAACCAGGTAAGAAACAGCCGCTGCCCACCCCTGTACTTAGTGTCCCTTCCATTGGGGGAAGGGGGGGGCGGCGGCGGCAATGCGCCGCCCCCCTAAAAAGTGTCAGTATGCCGTATACCGGCGTATAAGACGACCCCCGACTTTTGAGAAGATTTTCAAGGGGTAAAAAGTCGTCTTATACGCCGGCAAATACGGTATATAAAAAAAAAATCTACAGGGACAGTGTAAAAAAAAGAAAAAGAAAAAAACGTCTCCTGTGCTTGCAGGTAGTGGTGAATGCATACATAGGCCACACCCACATATGTAAACAGTGTTCAAACCACACATGTGAGGTATCGCCACGAATGTCAGAGCAAGAGCAATAATTCTCGCACTAGACCTCACCAATGGAGATTTTTAAGTACCGTAGTTTGATGCCATTGCACGAGCATGTGCAATTTTAAAGCATGACACGTTGGGTATCTATTTACTCGGTGTAATATCATCTTTCATATTTTACAAAAAAAAATGTAGGTACAGTATATATTGTGTTTTTTTATTTTAATCATTATAGTGTATTTTTTTCCCAAAAAGAGTAGTAAACAAGATGTCACTTCCTGACATCATTGCTTACTACTTCTGAAATCTGTAAATGATCACAGAGGTCACATGGTACAGGGCTATTCACAACAGCCTTGTACCATGTGACAAGCTGTGACCAATCACAGCTCTCACAGTATTTCTCAATGACTGCAGGAATGCAGCCAAAGAGAAGGAAAAACGATTGATTTTACAGCCTTTATGGGTGTAAAAGCAATCAGTGTAAAAAAAAAACTATCTTCATCACCCTACTTCGAGGGTGACCGTATGTAAAAAAAAACATAAATAATAATATAAAAGCAAAATAAAATAAAAATGTGGAAGCAAATTTAGAAAAATTATCATTTTTGGTTATAAACTAATTTGAGTTCTTTTTTTTTTTTTTACAAAAAGATAGATGAATACATTTTGGCCAAGATTTATGAAGAAATTATTTATTTGCAAAATTTTATAAAAAAACACTTTTTTTCAAAATTTTGGACTTTTTCATTTATTTAGCAAAACATATAAATCCCAGTGATGAATAAATACCACCAAAATAAAGTTTTATCTGTCTCAAACAAATGCTAAAAAATTCATATGGGTACAGTGTTGCATGACCGCGCAATTGTCATTCAAAGTGTGATAGCGCTGAAAGTTGGCCTAGACTGGAAGGGGGTGAAAGTGTCCGGACTGGAAGGGGGTGAAAGTCTCTGGACTGGAAGGGGGGGAAAGTGTCCGGACTGGAAGGGGGGGAAAGTGTCCGGACTGGAAGGGGGGGAAAGTGTCCGGACTGGAAGGGGGGGAAAGTGTCCGGACTGGAAGGGGGGGAAAGTGTCCGGACTGGAAGGGGAGTGAAAGTGTCCGGACTGGAAGGGGAGTGAAAGTGTCCGGACTGGAAGGGGAGTGAAAGTGTCCGGACTGGAAGGGGAGTGAAAGTGTCCGGACTGGAAGGGGAGTGAAAGTGTCCGGACTGGAAGGGGGGGAAAGTGTCCGGACTGGAAGGGGGGGAAAGTGTCCGGACTGGAAGGGGGGGAAAGTGTCCGGACTGGAAGGGGGGGAAAGTGTCCGGACTGGAAGGGGGGGAAAGTGTCCGGACTGGAAGGGGGTGAAAGTGTCCGGACTGGAAGGGAGGGAAAGTGTCCGGACTGGAAAGGGGGGAAGTGTCCGGACTGGAAGGGGGTGAAAGTGTCAAGACTGGAAGGGGGTGAAAGTGTCCGGACTGGAAGGGGGGGGAAAGTGTTCGGACTGGAAGGGGAGTGAAAGTGTCCGGACTGGAAGGGGGTAAAAGTGTCCGGACTGGAAGGGGGTGAAAGTGTCCGGACTGGAAGGGGGTAAAAGTGTCCGGACTGGAAGGGGGTAAAAGTGTCCGGACTGGAAGGGGGTGAAAGTGTCCGGACTGGAAGGGGGGGAAAGTGTCCGGACTGGAAGGGGGGGAAAGTGTCCGGACTGGAAGGGGAGGTGAAAGTGTCCGGACTGGAAGGGGGGGAAAGTGTCCGGACTGGAAGGGGGTGAAAGTGTCCGGACTGGAAGGGGGGGAAAGCGTCCGGACTGGAAGGGGAGGTGAAAGCGTCCGGACTGGAAGGGGGGGAAAGTGTCCGGACTGGAAGGGGGTGAAAGTGTCCGGACTGGAAGTGGTTAAAAATCAAACTTCTTCATAAATTTAGGCCAAAATATATTCTGCTCCGTGTCTTTGCTAAAAAAAATTCCAATACATGTAAATTAATTGGTGTTTACAAATGGCGGTGTAT
Source organism: Staurois parvus (assembly GCF_062004578.1). Taxonomy (NCBI): domain Eukaryota; kingdom Metazoa; phylum Chordata; class Amphibia; order Anura; family Ranidae; genus Staurois; species Staurois parvus. The sequence goes on from NW_028319077.1 coordinate 1,045,402, forward strand.
ATATTCTGGAATTTTTTTTTTATACTAGTAATGGTGGTGATCAGTGACTTATAGCGGGACTTCGGCGGGCATTCTGACACTGACTGCCGCTGACTAACTGCCACTGACATTCTGACACTGACTGCCGCTGACTAACTGCCACTGACTTTCACTAACTGCCACTGACATCCCCAGTGACCTAATACAGTGATCAGTGCTAATAAAAAGCACAGACACTGTACTAATGGCAGTGTGTAAACTTGGCTCTGAGGAAGAGGTTCTGTCTCGAAACGCGTCAGTAATTTGGAGGCCTACAGTCCCCCAACAGACACCATCGAGGGAGATTGGACCATGCTAACTTTTTTGTGATGTGCCTTTGATTTTATACTTTTGTGAGTATACTACTTTTTATTCAATAAATCTCATTTTTAGAAGGTAATTATTTATTTATTTATTTCATGTACTTATATAGCGCCATCAATTTACGCAGCACTTTACATATATATTGTACATTCACATAAGTCCCTAACCCTCAAGGGGCGTACAATCTAAGGTCCCTAACCCTCAAGGGGCGTACAATCTAAGGTCCCTAACCCTCAAGGGGCGTACAATCTAAGGTCCCTAACCCTCAAGGGGGGTACAATCTAAGGTCCCTAACCCTCAAGGGGCATACAATCTAAGGTCCCTAACCCTCAAGGGGGGTACAATCTAAGGTCCCTAACCCTCAAGGGGGGTACAATCTAAGGTCCCTAACCCTCAAGGGGCGTACAATCTAAGGTCCCTAACTCACATTCATACATACACATACTAGGGACAATTTAGACAGGAATCAATTCACCTACCAGTGTGTCTTTGGAGCGTGGGAGGAAACTGGAGTACCCAGAGGAAACCCACGCAGGCACAGGGAAAACATGCAAACTCCAGGCAGGTGGTGCCGTGGTTGGGGTTGGAACCAACGACCTGAGTACTGCCAGGGTGAAGTGCTAACCATTTAGCCGCTGTGCTGCCCAGTAATACACTAGGCCTGTGCACCCTCTGTGTGTTTCTTTGCATACAGGAAGGGGTTAACTTCTGGGGCAATCAAAAGGTTAACTGTGTGCTGTGTGTGTTTCACATTGTGTGCTGTGTGTTGTGTTTTACTGTGTGAGCACGCTGCTTTGTATGGCTGTGCTATGCAGAGCCATACAAAGCAGCATGCTGGAGCTGACAGGGGAGAGATCTGTGTTGTTTAAATCCAGACCTCTCCCTTGTCAGTGTTCTTCGAAGATCGCCGGGTGCCGTCGGGGAATCATCAGCTGGGAGACAGCGATCGACACCTCTAGCCACCTACGGCGGTGCAGGTAGGGCGGTGAGCGCCCCCCCACTAAAAAATTATTATTATTATTATACAGGATTTATGGCGCCAACAGTTTGCTCAGCGCTGTACAATATAACGGGAGACAATACAGCAACAATACAGTTCAGTACAAGAGGGATAGGAGGGCCCTGATCCTGGGAGCTTACAATCTAAGAGGGAGGGGCTAGTGGTGCAAAAGGTAGTAACTGTGGGGGATGGACTGGTAGGAGGAGTAGAAGATTCCATTATTAGCTGAGGGCAGGATAGGCTTCCCTGAAGAGATCGGTTTTCAGAGATCGCCTAAAAGTGAGCAGAGTAGGCAATAGCAGGGGCGGACTGACCATTCGAGCACTCGGGCACTGCCCGAGGGTCAGTAGGGGGCCCCATGAAATGCCCCTGGCACCTTTTTTATAGGCTTTTTGGGTGTGCTTTGAGTGTGAGCAAGGACACAGGGGCCCCATGATCCCCTATTGCCCGGGGGCCCCATGAGTTGTCAGTCCGCCCCTGGGCGATAGTCTGATAAATTGGGGTAGAGAGTTCCAGAGGATGGGGGAAGCTCTGGAGAAGTCCAGGAGACGAGCATGGGAGGAGGAAATACAGAGTAATGCCTATATCCGTGATTTTGTGCAGTCCTGCCTCCCTGTAGCAGTACGTCTGCTATAGGGCAGCTAATTATCAATCATTGAGCTGATATTACCTCCTGGAGACCTAATCAGACAAAGGGAAGGATGGGAATTGCCGTGTAGGCAACCTCCCCAGCCGGGAAATGTGGCTACGCTGCTCCCGGGTCCCCGCCTTCTCTGCGCCCGTCCTTCCCCGACTTTCTCTCCTCCCGCAGGATTTCCACATCATGAAGGTCTTTTTTAGTGAAAGCAATTTTGCAGCTGACAGTTAATTTTGCTTCCTTCCCGTATGATGAGATCTCTTTTACCATTTAAATCCCCCGGGACTCGGAACGCAATCGATGGACAATCCGTACGCGCTCACTTCTTGATAGATGTAAATCCCCCATGTAATATATTCAAAGCGTCGCTCGTACATCTGACTACAGGCAGGTTAATAACATTTCCTTCTGTTCATATTTGTATGTTGGAACGCTCTCTGATCTCTGTTTATTATTTCCATGTCCAATATTTGTCTTTTTTTCTGTTTATTCCTTCAGATTTGGAATCCTTCTGTAATTTTTTTAACCACTTGCCTACCAGGCACTTATACCCCCTTCCTTACCAGGCCAATTTTCAGCTTTCAGCGCTGCCGCACTTTGATTGACAATTGCGCGGTCATGCAACATTGTACCCATATGAAATTTTGATCATTTTTTTCTCACAAATACAGCTTTCTTTTGGTGGTATTTAATCGCCACTGGGCGCTTTACTTTTTGCGCTATAAATTAAAAAAAGTGCAAAAAATTTGAAAAAAAAAAAAAGTTTATTTGTTTCTTTTATAAAATTTTTCAAACAGGTATTTTTTCTCCTTCACTGATTTGCGTTGATGAGGCGGCACTGATGGGCACTGATAGGCGGCACTGATGGGCACTAATAGGCAGCACTAAAGGGCACTGATAGGCAGTACTAATGAGGTGGCACGGATAGGCGGCACTGATAGACAGCACTAATTAGGGGTCACGGATAGGCGGCACTGATATGCAGCACTGATAGGCGGCACTGATAGGTGACACTGATGATGGGTACTGATAGACGGCACTGACTGGCATCACTTCTGGGCACTGACTGGCGGCACTGACTGGCACAACCCCTGGGCACTGACTGGTGGCACTGACTGGCAGCACTGCTGGGCTGCACTGGTGGGTGGCACTGGTGGACAGCACTGGTGGGTGGGCACAGGTGGGTGGCACTGGTGGGCACAGGTGGGTGGGCACAGGTGGGTGGCACTGCTGGGCACATGTAGGTGGCACTTCTGGGCACAGGTAGGTGGCACTGCAGAGTGGCACAGGTGGGGGCACTGCTGGGCACAGGTGGGGGCACTGCTGGGCACAGGTGGGGGCACTGCTGGGAATGGGTGGGCGGGGCTAGTGGGCGCACTGCTGATCGGAACTTGCGGGGGTCACTGCTGGGCACCGATCATCAGGGCACTGATCATCAGTGCCCTGATGATCGGTGCCGATCCCCGCTCTGACAACTGCCGGTTCTCGGCAGTACTTTCCTCACGATCTGACAGCGTGAGGAAAGTGCAGCCGAGAACCGGCACTTGCATTTCCCTGTGATCAGCGTGTCATTGGACACCGCTGATCACGTGGTAAAAGGCCGGTGGGATCGGCCTTTCACCACATCACGTGATCAGCTGTGTCCGTAGGACACAGCGATCACGGAGATCGCCGGGTGCGCGCCCCCTGGGGCGCGCAGGAGAGCGCGTTCTGGGAGGACGTCATATGACGTCCACTCAGAACTGGCCGGCCGCGGTGAAGCCGTCTTTCGGCTATGCGCGGTCGGCAAGAGGTTAAACGGATATACAGGAGGCTGCTAAATTCTTGAGGCGCCCGCGCTTGACACACCGCGATCGCTCGGCCCGTCCAATCGTTTTGCATTGATTTGAGATGTATAATCGAAGGTGTTGACTGTATTTTATATTGGGGATGAATTGAGAAAAAAAAGCCTTCTGCCCGGGTTCACGCTAATGAGGTGTGCGAAAAAGCTGCGAATCCCGTGTGTTCACCGCATTGCAAGCACATGGCATTCATGCGGTCTGGGGCAGGTGTCAATGATAAATTAAGGACACCCCGAAATAGATCGCAAATCACGATGCAACTGCCAGAAATCACATCGCAAGGCTGAGAAAGTACAGAGAAGGGCAACCAAACTGATACGAGGCATGGAGGAGATCAGCTATGAGGAAGGATCAGAGGAACTGAATGTATTCTCTACTGAGAAGAGGAGATTAAGGGGGATATGATCTCCATGTATAATACATAAGGGGGGATATGATCTCCATGTATAATACATAAGGGGGGGGATATGATCTCCATGTATAATACATAAGGGGGGATATGATCTCCATGTATAATACATAAGGGGGATATGATCTCCATGTATAATACATAAGGGGGATATGATCTCCATGTATAATACATAAGGGGGGATATGATCTCCATGTATAATACATAAGGGGGATATGATCTCCATGTATAATACATAAGGGGGATATGATCTCCATGTATAATACATAAGGGGGGATATGATCTCCATGTATAATACATAAGGGGGGATATGATCTCCATGTATAATACATAAGGGGGGATATGATCTCCATGTATAATACATAAGGGGGGATATGATCTCCATGTATAATACATAAGGGGGGATATGATCTCCATGTATAATACATAAGGGGGGATATGATCTCCATGTATAATACATAAGGGGGGATATGATCTCCATGTATAATACATAAGGGGGGAAATGATCTCCATGTATAATACATAAGGGGGGATATGATCTCCATGTATAATACATAAGGGGGGATATGATCTCCATGTATAATACATAAGGGGGGATATGATCTCCATGTATAATACATAAGGGGGGATATGATCTCCATGTATAATACATAAGGGGGGGATATGATCTCCATGTATATTACATAAGGGGGGATATGATCTCCATGTATAATACATAAGGGGGATATCATCTCCATGTATAATACATAAGGGGGGATATGATCTCCATGTATAATACATAAGGGGGGGATATGATCTCCATGTATAATACATAAGGGGGGATATGATCTCCATGTATAATACATAAGGGGGGGATATGATCTCCATGTATATTACATAAGGGGGGAATATGATCTCCATGTATAATACATAAGGGGGATATGATCTCCATGTATAATACATAAGGGGGGATATGATCTCCATGTATAATACATAAGGGGGGGATATGATCTCCATGTATAATACATAAGGGGGGATATGATCTCCATGTATAATACACAAGGGGGGATATGATCTCCATGTATAATACATAAGGGGGGATATGATCTCCATGTATAATACATAAGGGGGGATATGATCTCCATGTATAATACATAAGGAGGGATATGAACACTATGTATAATACATAAGGGGGGATATGATCTCCATATAAAATACATAAGGGGGGATATGATCACCATGTATAATACATAAGGGGGGATATGATCTCCATGTATAATACATAAGGGGGGATATGATCTCCATGTATAATACATAAGGGGGGATGTGATCTCCATGTATAATACATAAGGGGGATGTGATCTCCATGTATAATACATAAGGGGGGATATGATCTCCATGTATAATACATAAGGGGGGGGGATATGATCTCCATGTATAATACATAAGGGGGATGTGATCTCCATGTATAATACATAAGGGGGGATATGATCTCCATGTATAATACATAAGGGGGATATGATCTCCATGTATAATACATAAGGGGGATATGATCTCCATGTATAATACATAAGGGGGGATATGATCTCCATGTATAATACATAAGGGGGGGGATATGATCTCCATGTATAATACATAAGGGGGGGGATATGATCTCCATGTATAATACATAAGGGGGATATGATCTCCATGTATAATACATAAGGGGGATATGATCTCCATGTATAATACATAAGGGGGATATGATCTCCATGTATAATACATAAGGGGGGATATGATCTCCATGTATAATACATAAGGGGGGATATGATCTCCATGTATAATACATAAGGGGGATATGATCTCCATGTATAATACATAAGGGGGGATATGATCTCCATGTATAATACATAAGGGGGGATATGATCTCCATGTATAATACATAAGGGGGGATATGATCTCCATGTATAATACATAAGGGGGGAAATGATCTCCATGTATAATACATAAGGGGGGATATGATCTCCATGTATAATACATAAGGGGGGATATGATCTCCATGTATAATACATAAGGGGGGGATATGATCTCCATGTATAATACATAAGGGGGGGATATGATCTCCATGTATATTACATAAGGGGGGATATGATCTCCATGTATAATACATAAGGGGGGATATGATCTCCATGTATAATACATAAGGGGGGATATGATCTCCATGTATAATACATAAGGGGGGATGTGATCTCCATGTATAATACATAAGGGGGGATGTGATCTCCATGTATAATACATAAGGGGGGATATGATCTCCATGTATAATACATAAGGGGGGAAATGATCTCCATGTATAATACATAAGGGGGGATATGATCTCCATGTATAATACATAAGGGGGGATATGATCTCCATGTATAATACATAAGGGGGGGATATGATCTCCATGTATATTACATAAGGGGGGATATGATCACCATGTATAATACATAAGGGGGGATGTGATCTCCATGTATAATACATAAGGGGGGATGTGATCTCCATGTATAATACATAAGGGGGGATGTGATCTCCATGTATAATACATAAGGGGGGATGTGATCTCCATGTATAATACATAAGGGGGATGTGATCTCCATGTATAATACATAAGGGGGGATATGATCTCCATGTATAATACATAAGGGGGGGGATATGATCTCCATGTATAATACATAAGGGGGATGTGATCTCCATGTATAATACATAAGGGGGGATATGATCTCCATGTATAATACATAAGGGGGATATGATCTCCATGTATAATACATAAGGGGGATATGATCTCCATGTATAATACATAAGGGGGGATATGATCTCCATGTATAATACATAAGGGGGGATATGATCTCCATGTATAATACATAAGGGGGGATATGATCTCCATGTATAATACATAAGGGGGGGATATGATCTCCATGTATAATACATAAGTGGAATGTGATCTCCATGTATAATACATAAGGGGGGATATGATCTCCATGTATAATACATAAGGGGGATATGATCTCCATGTATAATACATAAGGGGGATATGATCTCCATGTATAATACATAAGGGGGGATATGATCTCCATGTATAATACATAAGGGGGATATGATCTCCATGTATAAATACATAAGGGGGGATATGATCTCCATGTATAATACATAAGGGGGGATATGATCTCCATGTATAATACATAAGGGGGGATATGATCTCCATGTATAATACATAAGTGGGGGATATGATCTCCATGTATAATACATAAGGGGGGATAATACATAAGGGGGGGTATGATCTCCATGTATAATACATAAGGGGGGGATATGATCTCCATGTATAATACATAAGGGGGGATATGATATCCATGTATAATACATAAGGGGGGATATGATCTCCATGTATAATACATAAGGGGGGATATGATCTCCATGTATAATACATAAGGGGGATATGATCTCCATGTATAAATACATAAGGGGGGATATGATCTCCATGTATAATACATAAGGGGGGGATATGATCTCCATGTATAATACATAAGGGGGGATATGATCTCCATGTATAATACATAAGGGGGGATATGATCTCCATGTATAATACATAAGGGGGGGATATGATCTCCATGCATAATACATAAGGGGGGATATGATCTCCATGCATAATACATAAGGGGGGATATGATCTCCATGCATAATACATAAGGGGGGATATGATCTCCATGCATAATACATAAGGGGGGATATGATCTCCATGCATAATACATAAGGGGGGATATGATCTCCATGCATAATACATAAGGGGGGATATGATCTCCATGCATAATACATAGGAGGGGGGGGATATGATCTCCATGTATAATACATAGGAGGGGGGGGATATGATCTCCATGTATAATACATAAGGGGGGGATATGATCTCCATGTATAATACATAAGGTGGATATGATCTCCATGTATAATACATAAGGGGGGGGATGTGATCTCCATGTATAATACATAAGGGGGGATATGATCTCTATGTATAATACATAAGTGGGATGTGATCTCCATGTATAATACATAAGGGGGGATATGATCTCCATGTATAATACATAAGGGGGGATATGATCACCATGTATAATACATAAGGGGGATATGATCTCCATGTATAATACATAAGGGGGGATATGATCACCATGTATAATACATAAGGGGGGATATGATCACCATGTATAATACATAAGGGGGGGATATGATCACCATGTGTAATACATAAGGGGGATATGATCTCCATGTGTAATACATAAGGGGGATATGATCTCCATGTGTAATACATAAGGGGGGGATATGATCTCCATATATAATACATAAGGGGGGGTATGATCTCCATGTATAATACATAAGGGGGGGATATGATCTCCATATATAATACATAAGGGGGGGATATGATCTCCATGTATAATACATAAGGGGGGATATGATCTCCATGTATAATACATAAGGGGGGATATGATCTCCATGTATAATACATAAGGGGGGATATGATCTCCATGTATAATACATAAGGGGGGATATGATCTCCATGTATAATACATAAGGGGGGATATGATCTCCATGTATAATACATAAGGGGGGATATGATCTCCATGTATAATACATAAGGGGGGATATTATCTTCATGTATAATACATAAGGGGGATATGATCTCCATGTATAATACATAAGGGGGGATATGATCTCCATGTATAATACATAAGGGGGGATATGATCTCCATGTATAATACATAAGGGGGGATATGATCTCCATGCATAATACATAAGGGGGGATATGATCTCCATGTATAATACATAAGGGGGATATGATCTCCATGTATAATACATAGGAGGGGGGGGATATGATCTCCATGTATAATACATAAGGGGGGGATATGATCTCCATGTATAATACATAAGGGGGATATGATCTCCATGTATAATACATAAGGTGGATATGATCTCCATGTATAATACATAAGGGGGGGATGTGATCTCCATGTATAATACATAAGGGGGGATATGATCTCTATGTATAATACATAAGGGGGGATATGATCTCCATGCATAATACATAAGGGGGGATATGATCTCCATGCATAATACATAAGGGGGGATATGATCTCCATGCATAATACATAAGGTGGATATGATCTCCATGCATAATACATAAGGGGGGATATGATCTCCATGCATAATACATAAGGGGGGATATGATCTCCATGTATAATACATAAGGGGGGGATATGATCTCCATGCATAATACATAAGGGGGGATATGATCTCCATGCATAATACATAAGGGGGGATATGATCTCCATGTATAATACATAATGGGGATATGATCTCCATGTATAATACATAGGAGGGGGGGGATATGATCTCCATGTATAATACATAAGGGGGGATATGATCTCCATGTATAATACATAAGGGGGGATATGATCTCCATGTATAAATACATCAGTGGTTCATATAGTGAACTCGGTGTAGTTATTCCCCCTGAGGTCATCACAGAGGACAAGGGGGCGCTCTTTACGTCTGGAGGAAAAGAAATGTAATCTCCAAACACGGAAAGGTTTCTTCACAGTAAGAGCTGTGAGAATGTGGAATAGACTCCCTCCAATGTTGGTTGTGGCCAGCTCAGTGGATTGCTGTAGGAAAGTCCTGGATTCTTTCTTGGATACACAGAATATAACTGGATATAACATTTATAGGGAAAGTTGATCCAGGGAATATCCGATTGCCTCTCGGGGGATCAGGGAGGAATTTTTTCCCCTGCAGGAGCAAATTGGATCGTGCTTTGCTGGGTTTTTTTTTACTTCCTCTGGATCAGCTGTGGGTGTAGGATTATAACTTTTTTTTTTTTAATGGTTTAACTTGATGGATTTTTGTCTTTTTTCAGGCAGACTAACTATGTAAGAACATTCATGCAATGTGATTCAGGTGGGGATAAAAAAAAAGGATCCTGCTCCTTTTTGGAATGATTGCAATGCAATTTGAGCCTCAAATCGCACAGCACAGACATTGCATGTAATTCGCACAGGAATGCAGTGCGATTCCTGTACAAGTTACCTGCGGTGTCAATATTTAAATTAAAAAAACGCATAGATGGGCATCTTAGCAAACTAAGTATACAGGGATATGGGAAGTGGCAGTGACAAAAGCACATATACACACCCACACAGGTATGAACACCCACACAGGTATACACACCCACACAGGTATAAACACCCACGCAGGTATACACACCCACGCAGGTATAAGCACTCACGCAGGTATACACACCCACGCAGGTATAAACACTCACACAGGTATACACACCCACGCAGTTATAAGCACTCACACAGGTATACACACCCACGCAGGTATAAACACTCACACAGGTATACACACCCACGCAGGTATAAGCACTCACACAGGTATACACACCCACGCAGGTATAAACACTCACACAGGTATACACACCCACGCAGGTATAAACACTCACACAGGTATACACACCCACGTAGGTTGAACTGGATGAACTGGTGTCTTTATTCAACCCAGAGGGACCCACAGTTGGGGAGAGCAAAAGGCCCAAAGGCCACAAGTCTTTGCCCCAATATCAGGGCAGGCCCCAATAACCTGTACCCCCAGTCTCTGCTCATAAAAAAAAACCCCAAAAAACACGTGAAGTGTCCGTGAATAACTAGCGAATATAAAATAAGTGCTATGTGCCGTATACACAGCAGTATACAAATTGCTCCAAGCTGGCCAAAAGTCCCAATCAGGAGGCGTGTGCAAGAAAAGCATAAAGTCACATGACCAATGCCAGTGAAAAGTCAATGGTGTACCGCTACCAAAGTGTTTTTCTGAGGCGCCACCCCCAGAGGGAACATCACAGCGAGCTCCTTGGGTCCCTCAGTCTAGTGCTGGTGCAAGTGAGATCTACATAGTACAGGCGTACCTCGGTTTACGAACGCCTCGGTTAACGTAATATTCGGTTTGCGAATGAAAATCCATTGCAAGTAATGCCTCGGTTTACGAATATTTTTCGCAATATGAACGGATTTAATTGGTTTTCAATGCATTTACGAATTCATTTTTAATCATGTCCCTGTACAGTATTTATGCCTTTAAAGTGCACTTTATAAAGAGTTTTGAACAGATAAGACTTTTTTTTACTTTTTTCTGACCTCCGGAAAAGATTAATTGGTTTTCAATGCATTTCCAAATTTTTTTCGCAATACGAACAGATTAATTGGTCTTCATTGCATTTCTGAATTAATTTTTAAAAAGGTCCCTGTACTGTATTTATGCCTTTAAAGTGCACTTTATAACAAGTTTTAAACAGATAAAATACTTTTTTTTTTACTTTTTTCTGACCTCCGTAATGGATTAATTGGTTTTCAATGCATTCCTATGGGAAACCACGTTTTGGTTTACGAATTCTTTGCAATACGAAAAGTCCCGCAGAATGCATTAAATTCGTAAACCGAGGTACGCCTGTAATCAGATCTCACCATTCAGTTAGAAGATTCTTTTTATTATATTAGCGCTCCCACATTTGTGATGTGACACAGAGGGGATGGCAAGGCCTGCATTGGCCACTGCGTGACCCAGAACAGGAAGTTGTCCTGTTCCTTTGGCAAATAGGGGACAAGCTAGTTGAAGCAATGCATGGACATGAGGGGATCGATCCGCCATGACACTACAAATGGCATCCCATCATTGCAAATTGAGGCAAACAAACAACACAGGGAATGCAACTAAACTAACACCTAGATACAACAACAAAAACATCTGACAGTGTACATGAAGAGAGTCAAAAGTTTTGACTAGAGATATGCATTAAATGTCACCATTTACCTCGCCTGTTAATGCACCTTGGTCATAACGTCTAAACCTTACCTCAACCTAAAACCCCAAATAAAAGAAAACGTCCAGCAAACCCTGACCCTATATAAAAGAAATGTGGTGGGACACCCACTGTGCTTTGGAGCCCCGATAATGATTCTGTATCATTGTGGCTCATCGAGCTCCTTTACTGAAAATTATGCAGGACTGATATTGAGTCGGAGTTCCCCATTAATATCTGTCGCCATCTGTGCCGTGTCCCACGCAGGACCCTGGTTATCAGAACATCTCGGCCGCCTTCGCCATCTGTGTCCACAATAAACTACTTGTTTGCTTAAATTAAAAACTGATGGCACCCAAGATGGTCGTTTTATGCTGAGACACTGATAACCACTGAAAGGCAAACAAATACAAGATTATAACAACAGAAGCTACGCAGACTTCTCCACGCTACAATGTTACGGATGACACCTCTGGCAGGTGACATGGGCTCACCCAATGTGCACAATCAAGGCAAGGTGTAATGGGCCACTCTAGAGGCCCTTGGTCCACTTTGCTGGTGACAGGTTGTGGCCATCACCATCGCTTTGACAAGGGGTCATGGGAGAAGAATGGCTGGGATGAGGATACAGGGTGCGAGCACAATCCAAGCAAAGGTCAGGGCAGGCAGCAGACGAAACCATTTCAGGAGACACTTTCCTGCTGAGACCCATTCCGAAGCTAGTAACCCACAATGCTGTCCCAGAGAGATACCACCCATCGCACAGCGCCATCCCAGAGAGATACCACCCATCACACAACGCCATCCCAGAGAGATACCACCCATCGCACAACGCCATCCCAGAGAGATACCACCCATCGCACAGCGCCATCCCAGAGAGATACCACCCATCACACAACGCCATCCCAGAGAGATACCACCCATCGCACAACGCCATCCCAGAGAGATACCACCCATCGCACAGCGCCATCCCAGAGAGATACCACCCATCACACAACGCCATCCCAGAGAGATACCACCCATCGCACAGCGCCATCCCAGAGAGATACCACCCATCACACAACGCTGTCCCAGAGAGATACCACCCATCACACAACGCCATCCCAGAGAGATACCACCCATCGCACAATGCTGTCCCAGAGAGATACCACCCATCTCACAATGCTGTCCCAGAGAGATACCACCCATCGCACAATGCTTTTCCAGAGAGATTCCACCCATCACACAGTGCTGTCCCAGAGCCATACCACCCATCGCACAACGCTCTCCCAGAGAGATACCACCTACCACACAACGCCATCCGAGAGAGATACCACCCATCACACAGATCTGTTCCAGAGAGATACCACCCATCGCACAACGCCATCCCAGAGAGATACCACCCATCGCACAACGCTGTCCCAGAGAGATTCCACCCATCACACAACGCTGTCCCAGAGAGAAACCACCCATCGCACAACGCCATCCTAGAGAGATACCACCCATCGCACAATGCCATCCCAGAGAGATACCATCCATCACACAGTGCTGTCCAAGAGAGATACTGCCCATCACACAACACTGTCCCAGAGAGTTACCGCCCATTACACAATGTTGTCCCAGAGAGATACCACCCATCGTAAAATGCTGTCCCAGAGAGATACCACCCATCGCACAATGCTGTCCCAGAGAGATACCACCCATCGCACAAGGCCGTCCAAGAGAGATACCACCCATCACACAACGCCATCCCAGAGAGATTCCACCCATCGCACAACGCCGTCCCAGAGAGATACCACCCATCGCACAACGCCATCCCAGAGAGTTACCACCCATCGCACAACGCCGTCCCAGAGAGTTACCACCCATCGTACAATGCTGTCCCAGAGAGATATCACACAATGCCATTCCAGAGAGTTACCACCCATCACACAATGCTGTCCCAGAGAGATACCACCCATCGCACAATGCTGTCCCAGAGAGATACCATCCATCACACAACGCCGTCCAAGAGAGATACCACCCATCACACAACGCCATCCCAGAGAGATACCACCCATCGCACAATGCTGTCCCAGAGAGATACCACCCATCGCACAATGCTGTCCCAGAGAGATACCACCCATCACACAACGCCGTCCAAGAGAGATACCACCCATCACACAACGCCATCCCAGAGAGATACCACCCATCGCACAATGCTGTCCCAGAGAGATACCACCCATCGCACAACACCATCCCAGAGAGATACCACCCATCGCACAACGCTGTCCCAGAGAGATACCACCCATCGCACAACACCATCCCAGAGAGATACCACCCATCGCACAACGCTGTCCCAGAGAGATACCACCCATCGCACAACGCCATCCCAGAGAGATACCACCCATCGCACAACGCTGTCCCAGAGAGATTCCACCCATCATATAATGCTGTCCCAGAGAGATGCCACCCATCGCACAACGCCATCCCAGAGAGATACCATCCATCGCACAATGCTGTCCCAGAGAGATACCACCCATCGCATAGCGCCGTCCCAGAGAGATACCACCCATCACACAATGCTGTCCCAGAGAGATACCACCCATCGCACAACGCCATCCCAGAGAGATACCACCCATCGCACAACGCCATCCCAGAGAGATACCACCCATCGCACAACGCTGTCCCAGAGAGATTCCACCCATCATATAATGCTGTCCCAGAGAGATGCCACCCATCGCACAACGCCATCCCAGAGAGATACCATCCATCGCACAATGCTGTCCCAGAGAGATACCACCCATCGCATAGCGCCGTCCCAGAGAGATACCACCCATCACACAATGCTGTCCCAGAGAGATACCACCCATCGTACAACACCGTCCCAGAGAGTTACCACCCATCGCACAACGCCGTCCCAGAGAGTTACCACCCATTGTACAATGCTGTCCCAGAGAGATACCACCCATCACACAATGCCATTCCAGAGAGTTACCACCCATCACACAATGCTGTCCCAGAGAGATACCACCCATCGCACAATGCTGTCCCAGAGAGATACCACCCATCACACAACGCCGTCCAAGAGAGATACCACCCATCGCACAACGCCATCCCAGAGAGATACCACCCATCGCACAATGCTGTCCCAGAGAGATACCACCCATCGCACAACGCCGTCCCAGAGAGTTACCACCCATCGCACAACGCCATCCCAGAGAGATACCACCCATCGCACAATGCTGTCCCAGAGAGATACCACCCATCGCACAACACCATCCCAGAGAGATACCACCCATCGCACAACGCTGTCCCAGAGAGATACCACCCATCGCACAACACCATCCCAGAGAGATACCACCCATCGCACAACGCTGTCCCAGAGAGATACCACCCATCGCACAACGCCATCCCAGAGAGATACCACCCATCGCACAACGCTGTCCCAGAGAGATATCACCCATCATATAATGCTGTCCCAGAGAGATACCACCCATCGCACAACGCCATCCCAGAGAGATACCACCCATCGCACAATGCTGTCCCAGAGAGATACCACCCATCGCATAGCGTCGTCCCAGAGAGATACCACCCATCACACAATGCTGTCCCAGAGAGATACCACCCATCGCACAACACTTCTCCAGAGAGATACCACCCATCGCAGAACACTGTCCCAGAGAGATACCACCCATCGCAGAACACTGTCCCAGAAAGATACCACTCATCGCACAATGCCGTCCCAGAGAGATACCACCCATCACACAAGGCCGTCCAAGAGAGATACCACCCATCACACAACGCCATCCCAGAGAGATTCCACCCATCGCACAACGCCGTCTCAGAGAGATACCACCCATCGCACAACGCCATCCCAGAGAGATTCCACCCATCGCACAATGCCGTCTCAGAGAGATACCACCCATCACACAATTTTTAGTGGCCATAATGCTGCATCTTCCCGAAATACCTCAACCACTAAATTACCACATCATGGCCACTAGATCATAGAAGATAACCATATTAGACAAAATACCATGAGAATTCGTGACAGCTGGGCGCATGCTTGTGACATCCGTCCAGCAATTTTTTTTTTATAAATAGACCCTGTATTTATCCCAAGCCTATCCAAAACTAAAAAAAAAAAAAAAAAGTTCTGGCATTTTTACTCGGCAGCTTTTCAGATTTCCACTTTATATCAGAGCCCATCCTGCGCAAGCGCTGGCTCGGCGGCTGCAAGGGCTTCAATGCTCCCTAAACATAAAGGCGTATTTTACATCGCTTTTTGATGTGTGTGATTTTATTGGTTACAATAAGCCTTTCATCTAGGCATGCAGAGAAGCGGTGACCGGTCACAGGGGACACAGCGACGCGGCCGCGGATTCTCTATAATGACTGATTTACCATACGGTGCCTGTCATGTGAGCGGAGAGGAAGGTGCATTGTGAAGTCCTCATAAAGGATCAGCAGCTCACTAAGCAGACTTAAGCCGAGCTGGAGATCAGAGCTTACAGGCAGACAGACACGGGATGAATGGATGAACATCACACAGCCCCGCGATAAGGGGCCACCAAGCAGCATCGGGTGATAATGAACAGCTCTGCCAGGAATGAAAGCCGTTTGGCGTAATTGTGGATCACAGAGCTGGGGGTCTTTTACTAAGAGGAGAGGGCCCCCCCCCCCGCTGTGCAAATACACCTGAGTACTCTCACAAACTGAATGTTATTAAAGTGTAACTAAACCCCGGACCCCGCATTTACTATATCTGGTCTCCCCGGACCCTGCATTCACTATATCCGCTCTCCCCGGACCCCGCATTCACTATATCCGCTCTCCCCGGACCCCGCATTTACTATATCTGGTCTCCCCGGACCCCGCATTCACTATATCCGCTCTCCCCGGACCCTGCATTCACTATATCCGCTCTCCCCGGACCCCGCATTCACTATATCCGCTCTCCCCGGACCCAGCATTCACTATATCCACTCTCCCCGGACCCCGCATTCACTATATCCGCTCTCCCCGGACCCCGCATTCACTATATCCGCTCTCCCCGGACCCCGCATTCACTATATCCGCTCTCCCCGGACCCCGCATTCACTATATCCGCTCTCTCCGGACCCCGCATTCACTATATCCGCTCTCCCCGGACCCCGCATTCACTATATCCGCTCTCCCCGGACCCCGCATTCACTATATCCGCTCTCCCCGGACCCCGCATTCACTATATCCGGTCTCCCCGGACCCTGCATTCACTATATCTGCTCTCCCCGGACCCCGCATTCACTATATCCGCTCTCCCCGGACCCCGCATTCACTATATCTGCTCTTCCCGGACCCTGCATTCACTATATCCGCTCTCCCCAGACCCTGCGTTCACTATATCCGCTCTCCCCGGACCCCGCATTCACTATATCTGGTCTCCCCGGACCCTGCATTCACTATATCTGGTCTCCCCGGACCCTGCATTTACTATATCTGGACTTCCCGGACCCCGCATTCACTATATCCGCTCTCCCCGGACCCCGCATTTACTATATCTGGTCTCCCCGGACCATGCATTCACTATATCCGCTCTCCCCGGACCCTGCATTCACCATATCTGGTCTACCCGGACCCTGCATTCACTATATCTGCTCTCCGCGGACCCTGTATTCACTATATCTGGTCTCCCTGGACCCTGCATTCACTATATCCGCTCTCCATGGACCATGTATTCACTATATCCGGTCTCCCCGGAGCCTGCATTCACTATATCCGCTCTCCCCGGACCCCGCATTCACTATATCCGCTCTCCCTGGACCCCGCATTCACTATATTTGCTCTCCCCGGACCCTGCATTCACTATATCCGGTCTCCCCGGACCCCGCATTCACTATATCCGCTCTCCCTGGACCCTGCATTCACTATATCCACTCTCCCCGGACCCTGCATTCACTATATCCACTCTCCCCGGACCCTGCATTCACTATATCCGCTCTCCCCGGACCCGGCATTCACTATATCCGCTCTCACCGGACCCTGCATTCACTATATCCGCTCTCCCCGGACCCCGCATTTACTGTATATGGTCTCCCACAGTACACAGAACATGGAAATGCAATTATTGTAGTAAATATAAACTGCTAAATACATTTTTATCATCAGCAGTATATAGCAGTCTTATGACTTCTATCAGTGTCCAGCTGAGCACTGGTTAAAGCTTGTAGGAGGAGTTTTCTTTCTGCTCTAGGAAGATTCAGAACCCCTGACCTCTGTCTGGACAGTGCTGATTGGCCCTGTGCGGATCACATGCACTCTCCCAAGAGAAAAAAAGAACCTCTCTACGTGGTATGGGGGGGATGAAGTGTTAGGGTGAGTGTTAGGGTTGGGGTGAGGGTTAGCTGTTAGAATAACGGTTACGTGGTAGGGTGAGGGTGAAGTGTTAGGGTGAGTGTTAGGGTTGGGGTGAGGGTTAGCTGTTAGGATAAGGCTTACTTGGTAGGGTGAGGACAAGTGTTAGGTGTTTGCCCAGGGTTACATTTTGGGGTGAGTGTTGGGTAGTATGTTGAAGGGAAGGTTTAGGGTGAGAATGCAGTGTTAGAATGAGTGTTAGGGTTGGGGTGAGGGTTAGCTGTTGGGACAAGGGTTATATGGTAGGGTGAGGATAAGTGTTAGGGTCAGTGTTAGGGTTGGGGTGAGGGTTAGCTGTTGGGATAAGGGTTACATGTTGGGATGAGGACATGTGTTAGGTGTTTAACCAGGGTTACATGTTGGCGTGAGGGCTAGCTGTTGGGACAAAGTTACATGGTAGGGTGAGGATAAGTGTTAGGGTCAGTGTTAGGGTTGGGGTGAGGGTTAGCTGTTGGGACAAAGGTTACATGGTAGGGTGACGACAAGTGTTAGGTGTTTGCCCAGGGTTACATGTTGTGGTGAGTGTTAGGTAGTTTGTTGAAGGGAAGGTTTATGGTGAGGATGAAGTGTTAGGGTGAGTGTTAGGGTTGGGGTGAGGGTTAGCTGTTAGGACAAGGGTTACGTGGTAGGGTAAGGACAAGTTTTAGGTGTTTGCCCAGGGTTACATTTTGGGGTGAGTGTTGGGTAGTATGTTGAAGGGAAGGTTTAGGGTGAGAATGCAGTGTTAGAGTGAGTGTTAGGGTTGGGGTGAGGGTTAGCTGTTGGGACAAGGGTTATATGGTAGGGTGAGGATAAGTGTTAGGGTCAGTGATAGGGTTGGGGTGAGGGTTAGCTGTTGGGATAAGGGTTACATGTTGGGATGAGGACAAGTGTTAGGTGTTTGACCAGGGTTACATGTTGGGGTAAGGGTTAGCTGTTGGGACAAAGGTTACATGGTAGGGTGAGGACAAGTGTTAGGGTGAATGTTAGCGTTGGGGTGAGGGTTAGCTGTTGGGATAAGGGTTACATGGTAGGGTAAGAACAAGTTTTAGGTGTTTGCCCAGGGTTACATGGGGTGAGGGTTAGGTAGATTGTTGAAGGGAAGGTTTAGGGAGAGTATGAAGTGTTTAGGTGAGTGTTAGGGTTGGGGTGAGTTTTAGCAGTTGGGATAAGGGTTACATGTTGGGATGAGGACAAATGTTAGGTGTTTGACCAGGGTTACATGTTGGGGTGAGGGTTAGCTGTTGGGACAAAGGTTACATGGTAGGGTTAGGACAAGTGTTAGGGTCAGTGTTAGGGTTGGGGTGAGGGTTAGCTGTTGGGATATGGGTTACATGGTAGGGTAAGGACACGTTTTAGGTGTTTGCCCAGGGTTACATGTTGGGGTGAGGGTTAGGTAGTTTGTTGAAGGGGAGGTTTAGGGTGAGGATGAAGTGTTAGGGTGAGTGTTAGGGTTGGGGTGAGGGTTAGCTGTTAGGACAAGGGTTACTTGGTAGGGTAAGGACAAGTGTTAGGTGTTTGCCCAGGGTTACATGTTGGGGTGAGTGTTGGGTAGTATGTTGAAGGGAAGGTTTAGGGTGAGAATGCAGTGTTAGAGTGAGTGTTAGGGTTGGGGTGAGGGTTAGCTGTTGGGACAAGGGTTATATGGTAGGGTGAGGATAAGTGTTAGGGTGAGTGATAGGGTTGGGGTGAGGGTTAGCTGTTGGGATAAGGGTTACATGGTAGGGTAAGAACAAGATTTAGGTGTTTGCCCAGGGTTACATGTTGGGGTGAGGGTTAGGTAGTTTGTTGAAGGGAAGGTTTAGGGTGAGTATGAAGTGTTAAGGTCAGTGTTAGGGTTGGGGTGAGGGTTAGCTGTTGGGATAAGGGTTACATGGTAGGGTAAGGACAGGTTTTAGGTGTTTGACCAGAGTTACATGTTGGGGTGAGGGTTAGGTAGATTGTTGAAGGGACGGTTTAGGGTGAGGATGAAGTGTTAAGGTGAGTGTTAGGGTTGGGGTGAGGGTTAGCTGTTGGGATAAGGGTTACATGGTAGGGTGAGGACAAATGTTAGGTGTTTGACCAGGGTTACATGTTGGGGTGAGGGTTAGGTAGATTGTTGAAGGGAAGATTTAGGGTGAGGATGAAGTGTTATGATGAGGATGAGGAGACCATCTAGAGCAATGGGCAAGGGTTTGCTTTATGTCAAACATAGCTTGGTTTTGATCTGAGGGCACACCATGACTTACATCAAGACTCAGCAGGCATTTCCCTGTTCGACACCATGGCTCTGTGCCTTGTACCTTCTCCTCTAAGAACTACAAAGAACCACAGAACCCCCGGCGTCCCGTTCAGAGCCAACGCACGGGCACAGATTATCGCACTCAGCGAGAGTTCATGTTTGGTCGCAGTGTCTTTACTGAGCAGCAATTTCCCTTATCTTCCCTGTGGAAATGAAATCTGTTCTCCTCCCTCTCCTCCATTCCCCCATTAATTGAGCCGCATTTACCTACGATTAAAGCCTCTCAGTGCCTCGCCTAATGCCATGTATGCAGATCCAGGCATCTATGGATGACACATGGAGTGACGCTGGGATTGAAGCTGGGGGATTATTTCGCTGTTTTGAGTGGATAAAGTCATTTGCATGCAGCACAAAGGGAATATTTTCACAGGCTTAGCGGAAGGTGGAGGGAAAATGACTGTTTTGTGAAGCCGGAGTGACAGAAATAAACAATTACACCATGGCCCATATTTCTAATTTGTTTTCAGGAAATCTGACGCCCAGGTACTGTAATCATCCCCCAGAAAGATATACCACCCAATGATGACACCTAGGCCATTTCTTAATATGATCTGAATCCACTTCAGCCAAAACTGAAAATAGAACCTTGAGGTGTGTAAACGGAGCATGGCCAACGTCCTCAGGGCCTTTGTCTCTTCTCCGGGCATTCTCTTAGAGCAGGGCTGCTGTTAGAAACCACAGGGCCCCATACAGCCAACATGAAAGCCCCCCCCCGAAAAAAAAGACTGTTTACTATGCTTAAGTTATGAATGAACACAGTGAGTGATCAGTACCAAGCACTCATTGTGTTCATTCAGGAAGGAATGGGGCTGGGAAAATGTTACATACTTACAGGACCCTTCCCCCACTCTGCATCCTGAAGGATCCTATTGTGTGCTTGCAGCTGCTGGCAGGAAGGAGGGGGAAAGCCGGCAGCACTGCGAGGGGTGGGGGCACTCAGGGGAGAAGCGTATGGTGCACAGTGAGTGTGACAAGGTGCTACAGGGGGGGGGGAATACTGGAACCAATCCCCTGTATGGCTCTCTCTGCAGCAGCTGAAAGCCAGCGGGTGGGAGAGAAGAAGCCGACTTTCAGCTGCTGCAGGGAGAGCCATACAGGGGATCGGTTCCAGTATTTGCACCCCCTCCATGCCAATCACCCTCCCTGCCCACATCCGATTCACCCAGCTGCCTGAGCCCCCCTGCTGGCCTGGGCCCTGTACAGGAAGACTGGTGGTACCCCCTTATCCACGGCCCTGTCTTAGAACACCTCCTCTCAGTTGCTTTCTGTGTGGAAGCAGTAGTCTCTCCGCAGAGGTCTAATACTGTATGCCACCTGCTAAGTCAGACCTATAGCTCTCCAATCAGCAGGGAGCATATGCTTAACTGATGAGAGAGTTTCAGCGGGGTGAGTGCTGGACCTCTGCAAAGAGACCACTGCTTACATACATCTAGCAAAGGTTCTTCTCTACAGCATGCTAGCAGGGGGGTAAGTCTTGTTCATTCTGACTCTTGCTCCTTTCTATAGAAAAGGAATGGTAAGACTTTGCACACCTTTTGTTTGATACATTAAAAGCAAAAGTTCAATTTAGCCCGGGTGGTGCAGCACATCGCATGTGATTCATACAGGAACCGCACCGCATTCCTTTTTTTTTTTAAACTTTTATTTGATTTTCATACAAAAGGAACAACAAAGCAGTTACAAAAATATTTCACATATACATATTCCATTTACCCCAATATTAACACAGGTGTATACAATCAAGCCCCTAGGCATGCAGACTGCTTCTACAAACATTGGTGAAAGAATGGGTCGCTCTCAGGAGCTCAGTGACTCCAAGCGTGGTCCCGTGATAGGTGGCCACCTGGGCAATAAGTCCATCCGTGACATTTCCTGGCTACTAAATATTCCACGCTCAACTGTTAGTGGGATTATAACAAAGTGGAAGCAACTGGGAACAACAGCCACTCAGCCACCAAGTGGTAGGCCACGTCACATGACAGGACGGGGTCAGCGCATGCTGAAGCGCACAGTGCGCAGAAGTCGCCAACTGTCTGCAGAGTCAATAGCTAAAGACCTCCAAACTTGGTGTGGCCTTCAGATGAGCCCAACAACAGTGCATAGAGAGCTTCATGGAATGGGTTTCCATGGCCGAGCAGCTGCATCCAAGCCTTCCATCACCAAGTGCAATGTAAAGCGTCGGATGCCGTGGCGTAAAGCACGCCGCCACTGGACTCTAGAGCAGTGGAGATGTGTTCTCTGGAGTGACCAACCACACTTCTCTGTCTGGCAATCCGATGGATGTGTCTGGGTTTGGCGGTTGCCAGAACAGTACTTGCCTGACTACTTTGTGCCAAGTGTAACATTTGGTGGAGGGGGGTATTATGGTGTGGGGTTGTTTTTCAGGGGTTGGGCTTGGCCCCCTAGTTCCAGTGAAGGGAACTCTTAAGACGTCAGCATACCAAGACATTTTGGACAATTTCCTGCTCCCAACTTTGTGGGAGGAGTTTGGGGATGGCCCCGTCCTGTTCCAACATGACTGCACACCAGTGCACAAAGCAAGATCCATAAAGACATGGAGGAGCCAGTTTGGGGTGGAGGAACTTGACTGGCCTGCACAGAATCCTGACCTCAACCCCATAGAACACCTTTGGGATGAATTAGAGCGGAGACTGCGAGCCAGGCCTCCTCCCCCGACATCAGTGCCTGACCTGACAAATGTGCTTCTGGAAGAATGGTCCAACCTTCCCATAGACACCCTCCTAAACCTTGTGGGGGGCCTTCCCAGAAGAATTGAAGCTGTTATAGCTGCAAAGGGTGGGGCCAACTCAATATTGAACCCTATGGACTAAGACTGGGGGGCCATTAAAGGTCATGTGTGTGGAAAGGCCGGCAACCCAATACTTTTGGCAATATAGTGTAACCAGCATGCTATATTCCAGCAAAATATATGTATCAAAATTCATACAAAAGACCAGACCACCAACATAAGTGGATAGATCAGGATGTGTCATATAAGTGACAAAATATTTATTCCGGTGCTAATAGTGCTTGCTCCCGTCACCATAAACAATGGTGGCTGCTCACCTTGAGGATATGACCCCTGAGTTAACAGGATGGTCCTATATCGCCTTTTCCCATCAGGGATAATAACTTGTAAACCGGCAACACCAATAGTCTGGGCAGAAGGAATCTCCAGATGTACCAAAATATACCGGGAGGAAAACAAAAAAAAACAAAAACAAATAGTGCTCTCTGCTAAAATGTACTTCTTTACTTAAAGAGAATAAAATATCACTTACAAAACTGGCATTTAAATCCAAGTGCAAAGATCAATGATTGAGATACAGACAACATGTGTAACAGTGAGACAGCTGTGGGTGATGTCAGCAAATGTTACTCCTCCTCCCGTACGCGTTACGTCCTGGGTGGGACCTCGTCAGCCCGATATATGGCCATCCTGTTAGTTGAGGGGTCATACCCTCAAGTTGAACAGCCACAACTGTATATGGTGACTGGAGCAAGCACCTTTAGTACCAGAACTAATATTTTCTCACTTTTTTGACACATCCCGATGTATCCACTTATGTTGGTGGTCTGGTCTCTTGTGTGGACTTTGATACATATATTTTGCTGTTAAAAGTTATTTATATATGGTTTTTGCTCTTCATTCAGTTGATTTTATTGTACTGCACTGTTGTTTATTTTTATGTGAAATCATCTTACATATCTAGTAGTAGGTGGTCACAGTCAGCTAGATTGTTTCTGTAATGACATTTCATAGCTTCTGCAAGTGTCATCATGTATCATACCCCAGCTTCTGCATCTACACAGCTGGCACAGACACCTGTCACGCCTATGGTAGTGAGCTCTATAGGTCCACAGCTTGGGGTCCTCCAGGGCGCGGAATCTAAGCCCCAGCCTGTTTGTTCACCAGGGCCCCTGATGGTGGGGATGGACTTGCAGCAGGCTGGGACCAGGTCGTGGCCCCCAGGTACACCCAGCTGAGGTGGAAGAGACCGCTAGCGGTAGCAGGGTGCAAGCGAGAAGACACAGGGAATCCAATGGGCAAGCCAAGGTCAGGACGGGCGGAAAACTAGCAAGGTCAGGAATGAAGCCGGGGTTGGTACACAGATAGACAACACAGGATTCACAGCAGAACCACATGGGAGCTCCAACAACACGAAGTTGCTCAAACAAAGTGGGACAGACTGAGCATGTCTTATATAGACAAGCCAGCTAGGAGGCGGCCCAGGAAGTGATGGAAGGGAAGGACATAAAACCCAGAGGATATCAGACTACCCCCATAGATGAGCACAGACAATCACACATGTGAAGGAATCAAGAGCAGCAAGGAGGTAGGAGTACAAGAGACTGCAAGCTAACTTGTTACAACACCTTAATCTGGTCACCATGGAATGTGTCAAAGCAGATGCTGATTGTCCAAGAACAGGATGGGAGGTTTGAAAGTTGTGGCACCACCCTGTTCTAGTTACATAATACCATTGTTGGTGTCATAAAGTCTACATAGGTATTAATCCTTTGAATCACATGGCTGACGGTATTAAATAATATCAATGCCCGGGGTAGAGATGGTATTAGATGTGGAAGACAGATGATGTTCAATGCCCCACCCCTGTTCTGGTTGGTTCTGGTTGGTTAATTTGGTTGGTCCAGTTTGGCATCTTTCATGTGTCTTGCAAATCAGTTGTCCTCTCATTCAAGATGTGAACCTCCATGTCCTCAAAAAATGACCCTTTTCCTTAAGGTGTAGGAAGACTTTCACACCTCCTATCCTATTCTTGTTGGCATTGCTTGGTTGCACTGGTTGGTCCAGTTTGACCTAAATGGCGCCTTTCACGTCTCTTGTAAACCAGTTGCCCTCTCAGTTCAAGATGTGCATTTCAATGTACTCAAAAGAATGTCCCTTTTCCTTAAGGTGCAGGAAATTTTTCACACCTCCCATCTTGTCCTTGAACAATCAGTATCTGCCTTGACACATTCCATGGTGTTTAAATGAAGGTGTCTTTGGTGTCAAACAAGTCTGCACATGTGTTAATCCCTCACGTGGCCCAAGGCTTGAATTGTTGTCAAAACCTCAGGGTAAAGATGTTAAAACAGCATATGTGAAAGACAGATGGTATTGAAGGCCTTCACCCCTTTCCTGGTAGGTTACGATTGGCTGGACTGGTTGGTCCAATTTGACGATGATGGCATCTTTCACTCCTCTTACAAACCAGATGCCTTCTTGGTTCAAAATATGCACCTCGGTGTCCAAAAAAGGTGCCTCTTTTCTTTATGGTGTAGGAGGACTTTCATACCTCCTATCCTGTGCTGGTTGGCTCATGTTGGTTGGACTGGTTACATAGTTAGTCTGCCTGAAAAAAGACAAAAATCCATCCAGTTAAACCATTAAAAAAAAAAGTTATAATCCTACACCCACAGTTGATCCAGAGGAACTAAAAAAAACCCAGCAAAGCATGACCCAATTTGCTCCTGCAGGGAAAAAAATTCCTTCCTGATCCCCCGAGAGGCAATCGGATCAACTTTCCCTATAAATGTTATATCCAGTTATATTCTGTGTATCCAAGAAAGAATCCAGGACTTTCCTACAGCAATCCACTGAGCTGGCCACAACCAACTCTGGAGGGATTCTATTCCACATTCTCACAGCTCTTACTGTGAAGAAACCTTTCCGTGTTTGGAGATTAAATTTCTTTTCCTCCAGATGTAAAGAGCGCCCCCTTGTCCTCTGTGATGACCTCAGGGGGAATAACTACACCGAGTTCACTATATGGACCATTGATGTATTTATACATGGAGATCATATCCCCTCTTATGTATTATACATGGAGATCATATCCCCCCTTATGTATTATACATGGAGATCATATCCCCCCTTATGTATTATACATGGAGATCATATCCCCCTTATGTATTATACATGGAGATCATATCCCCCCTTATGTATTATACATGGAGATCATATCCCCCTTATGTATTACACATGGAGATCATATCCCCCCTTATGTATTATACATGGAGATCATATCCCCCTTATGTATTACACATGGAGATCATATCCCCCCTTATGTATTATACATGGAGATCATATCCCCCTTATGTATTATACATGGAGATCATATCCCCCCTTATGTATTATACATGGAGATCATATCCCCCTTATGTATTATACATGGAGATCATATCCCCCTTATGTATTATACATGGAGATCATATCCCCCCTTATGTATTATACATGGAGATCATATCCCCCCTTATGTATTATACATGGAGATCATATCCCCCCTTATGTACTATACATGGAGATCATATCCCCCCTTATGTATTATACATGGAGATCATATCCCCCCCCTTATGTATTATACATGGAGATCATATCCCCCCCTTATGTATTATACATGGAGATCATATCCCCCCTTATGTATTATACATGGAGATCATATCCCCCCTTATGTATTATACATGGTGATCATATCCCCCCTTATGTATTATACATGGTGATCATATCCCCCCTTAATCTCCTCTTCTCAAGAGATCATAAATTCAGTTCCTCTAATCTTTCCTCATCTCCTCCATGCCTCTCTGTTCTTTCTCCAGTTCCCCAATGTTCTTTTTGTGAATTGGTGCCCAAAACTGAACTGCATATTCCAGATGAGGTCTTACTAATGATTTGTAGCAGAAGAGGGAAATGATTTCTCTCTCTCTGGAGTCTATACCTCTTTTAATACAAGAGAGGATTTTGCTCACTTTAGAACCCGCAGGTTGGCATTGCTGCCATTATTAAGCTTGTGATCTACCAGAACTCCCAGATCCTTCACCATTGACCCCCCCAGATCCTTCTCCACCATTGACCCCCCCAGATCCTTCTCCACAATTGACCCCCCCCAGATCCATCTCCACCATTGTCCCCCCCCAGATCCTTCTCCACCATTGACCCCCCCCCCCAGATCCTTCTCCACCATTGATTCCCCCAATTGTGGTGGAATGGTTAGTCCGTGGTTTATATGGTGTTTTTCAAGCCTTTTGTCTTCTTGGTCCAAGATGTGCATCTCAATATCCTCAAAAGTATGTTCCTTTTGTTTAAGGTACAGGAAGACTTTCACACCTCCCATCCTGTCCATGAACAATCAACATCTGCCTTGACACATTCCATGGTGCTTGAAGTTGCCTCCCTGGTGGTATTCCTGAGTGTAGCTCGGGGTAAAGTTTCAGCACCACAAATGGTAACCCCGAGCTACACTCGGGCTTACCATACGGAGCTGCTCCGGGATCTCTTCTTCACTTACCTTGTCCTGCGCTCCTGCGATGTCCCTCCTGCAGCGTCCCCGGCAATGTCCTCCGGCTGATGCCGGCATCTGTCTTCTGGGTTCCATCCCCTGCGATGTCGGGATGTACGGGGGACAGAACTGGCGGGAAATGTGAAAATGACAAAAAGTGACATTCACTAAATACACTAAAATCACATAGTATAACATTCCTGTATCAAACCATTTCACATACATTTTGTCCCGAGTGCTTTGTCCGGCGCCCTGCCTGCATTTTTACTGTTCTTTCTGCCTGGAAACTGAGAAACGTCCATGGCGTCCAAAAAGCGTCCCTTTAGGTCAGACGCGGTTTTAGACCGGCTAGAGAACAGCGATAGTAAATCAGAACCACTTGCAGAATTGAGTGATAATGATTGGTGGGGGAAATTCCTCATCAGACACTGAAAACGATTCTGCGACTGAGCTCAGCGATGTGCGAACTTGGCGCTCTATTTCACATTTCAGTGTTTTTGGTTTGATTACATTATTGAATTACATTTATTATTATATTATTATTATTTATGATTATTTATTATATTATAATTTATGATTTCGTGTTTCAAGTTTTATCATCCCGGGATGTTTACTAGACTCTTGTTCGGACAGATTTCAGTGAGTTATTCCTAAAAATTACAGGCCTACAATAAAAAAACAACATATTTCCATGCAAAAAATGTACCGCTTTGAGCACAGAAATACTGACATAATCAGACCGCTAGGGAAGTTGCGGTGTTAGCGCTATCTGTGTAGATAGAAAAGCTGGGGTACGTTCCTGACACTCATTAGAACTTGAATGGCTTGGAGAAGCTACGAATGTCTTACAGAACAAGCCCATTTACATGGAACTATCTATCATTCTGAGTACATTGTGTCTTTTTCCTACAGTTGACTTTCCAGGCTTCGGGGCAACGTGTTCCTTATTGTCAGCACCGTGAAGGGTGGCCCGGCTCTGTTCTGTCAACTCCGCTTATCGCATGTTCTTTCTGATGCAGGTAGACTGTCAGTGTTCCCCTCCGATTCTCCTGGCATTCCCGGCTCCTCATTGTCATGACTGGGGCCCGGTGATTGAGGTTTGATGATGTGATACAATGTAGCTGTTTTCTGACACATCACTGGAGGATAATGAGTGATTGCATTCTTAGCGCTTTAATCAGCTGTGAATCATCTTCAAACAAGCTCTTCAGCCAAACTGTCTTCCGCTAATCCAGGAGAGATCTCACTTAACTCTCTGCATCACTGAGGATGGAGCGCCGAGTTTATCTACTGCTAGGGGCGGACTGACAACTCATGGGGCCCCCGGGCAATAGAGGATTATGGGGTCCCTGTGTCCTTGCCCAAACTCAAAAAAGCCTATGAAAAAGGTTCCAGGGGCATCTCATGGGGCCCCCTACTGACCCCAGGCCCTTGGGCAGTGTCCGAGTTTCCAAATGGTCAGTCCGCCCCTGCTACTGCAGGCAGAGTTCTATATTACCTCCACCCAAAAAGCCATTAAAGGGTCACCTATGTGAAGACGGACATTTGAAGCGGAGCTTCACTCATGAAAACAGCTTCCTCTCTACCCCCAAAGGAGCCACTCGGTAATTCGTGTTCTCTCTTCTGCTTCTTGACTCCAAGAACAACCTCGGCCCCTCTGGCACACCTAGGTTGAGTGAAAGTTACTGCAAGCACTTACAGTATAAGAACATGGGGGCGGGGTCACCCAGTTGATGTCACCAGGTGGTTCCACCCCTTAGCTATTTAACCAGGTGCCGTCCGGCCGCTGTATATAAACGGACGGACGGTGGCAGTGCAGGGTCAGGTTGCCGTTCATAAACGGCACCCGCCATGTTGGATTGTGCGCGCTCCCTGGGAGCACGCAGCACAACGATCCAGTGCCCGTTGTGTCCTCCAGACACAGCAGAACTCCGACCGTTGGATGGGACCTCTGTGCGAGGTCCCGATCATGTGATCACTGATTGGCCAATTACATAGCAAAAAAAAATAAAAATCCCAGCGGTGAATAAATACTACCAAAATAAAGCTTTATCTGTCTCAAAAAAATGCTACAAAATTCATATGGGTACAGTGTTGCATGACCGTGCAATTGTCATTCAAAGTGTGATAGCGCTGAAAGCTGGAAATTGGCCTGGGGGAAGGGTGGGAAAGTGTCCGGACTGGAAGGGGGGGAAAGTGTCCGGACTGGAAGGGGGGGAAAGTGTCCGGACAGGAAGGGGGGGAAAGTGTCCAGATAGGAAGGGGGGGAAAGTGTCCGGACAGGAAGGGGGGAAAGTGTCCAGATAGGAAGGGGGTGAAAGTGTCCGGACTGGAAGGGGGGGAAAGTGCCCGGACTGGAAGGGGGGAAAAGTGCCCGGACTGGAAGGGGGGAAAAGTGTCCGGACTGGAAGGGGGGGAGTGTCCGGACTGGAAGGGGGGGAAAGTGCCCGGACTGGAAGGGGGGGAAAGTGTCCGGACTGGAAGGGGGGGAAAGTGTCCGGACTGGAAGGGGGGGAAAGTGTCCGGACTGGAAGGGGGGGAAAGTGTCCGGACTGGAAGGGGGGGAGTGTCGGAACTGGAAGAGGGTGAAAGTGTCCGGACTGGAAGGGGGTGAAAGTGTCCGGACTGGAAGGGGGTGAAAGTGTCCGGACTGGAAGGGGATGAAAGTGTCCGGACTGGAAGGGGGGGGAAGTGTCCGGACTGGAAGGGGGTGAAAGTGTCCGAACTGGAAGGGGGTGAAAGTGTCCGGACTGGAAGGGAGGGAAAGTGTCCGGACTGGAAGGGGGGGAAAGTGTCCGGACTGGAAGGGGGGGAAAGTGTCCGGACTGGAAGGGGGGAAAGTGTCCGGACTGGAAGGGGGTGAAAGTGTCCGGACTGGAAGGGGGACAAAGTGTCCGGACTGGAAGGGGGGGAAAGCGTCCGGACTGGAAGTGGTTAAATATGTTCAAAATGGGACCATGGGCGCAGTTTTTTCATCATGGTTCATGTTAGGGACCAAAGCGCAGCTGAATGAGCCCCTAGCATACACTGTTGCATCGAGATCCATATATGCTCATACGCAGTACGGATCAGAACGCGGCGTATTTTGCGTCTGTGTATATGAGCCTTAGCAAGTATTTTTTACCACCATGGCTCCTTTTCTGATACTGTACTATGCCCCCCCCCCAACGATGACTCCATCCGGCACCCACCACCGGCCCAGCGGTCAATCAGATCTCTCACCTTCGTTGGACATTGTTGGGGATTTTTTTTTTCTCCTCATTGTATCTGAATTTCCCCTCCCCCCCACGCCATCTCACGAGTTTTATAAAGGTCTCTCCGGAGAGCGTTGCGATCCATTGTTATATCTGTATTTTATCAGAAGATTCCGCCAGCGTTTCCCGGCCTTGACACGTTTCCACTTTAATATGTTCTATTAATTCACGGGAAGAGACATCCTACCCAACGCCCCATAAATCACCGCGACCGCGGCTCACATTCGCGGCGGGGTGTTTATCTGTGAAGGCCATTTTGTGACCCTCACTACGCCTCACTTGTCACAAGCAGGTTGATCTAAGGATAAAAAAAAGGGACGCGGGCGCCAAGGTCACCGCGACTTTGTCATCTTGTCATCGCCGGGCGTCAGCCTTTTACGGTGCGTGCGTACCTTGCAACATTGTCTCGGGTGCGGCAGATAAAGATGCAGAGAGTCGGGTTTTAGGCTAATGCAGGCCATACACGGGTCGAATTCTGAATGATTGTTCGATGGAAAATCGAAAACGCCATTTGTTCTGTAATGCAATGGTGCCACCAATGATTTTGAAAATTGGTCATTTTTCACAAATTTTCCATCATGCCCGATAAACGAAATGATGAGGAACCACGAAAATCGGCCAGGTGCCATTGCCCCAAATTACATCACCGATCTTGTCTCTAAATATCACCAACTGTCCTCTCTGCTCCTCGCATGACCTCCTGCTCTCTAGCTCCCTTGTCTCCTCCTCCCATGCTCATCTCCAGGACTTCTCCAGAGCTTCCCCCATCCTCTGGAACTCTCTACCCCAATTTATCAGACTATCGCCTACTCTGCTCACTTTTAGGCGATCTCTGAAAACCGATCTCTTCAGGGAAGCCTATCCTGCCGTCAGCTAATAATGGAATCTTCTATTCTTCCAACCAGTCCATCCCCCACAGTTATTACCTTTTGTACCACTAGCCCCTCCCTCTTAGATTGTAAGCTCCCAGGATCAGGGCCTTCCTATCCCTCTTGTATTGAACTGTATTGTTGCTGTATTGTCTCCTGTTATATTGTACAGCGCTGAGCAAACTGTTGGCGCCATAAATCCTGTATAATAATAATATATAAATCCTGTATAATAATAATAATAATTGCGCCACTAACAGAGCAGAAATCGGCCGATTATTCTTAGGTCTGATTTTCGTACGGAAATCGTTTGGGAAATCGACTCATGTATGGCCGGCCTAAGTTCATACCTTTGCATGTCCCGAAACGTGACCGAAAATGGCCGCATTCATTGTTAATGGCATTTTAATGCATCTGCTAATGCAAGCGTTTTCGCGCTCACCAAACCGCTCATTTCAGTACGTTTTTGGAAAAGGCTCAGGGACTTCTCTTTCGTCCTGGAACGCACAGGAAACGTGCACTTGGTGGCACTTTTAAGTGTGAACTTAGCCTAATGCAGGCCATACATGGGCCGAATTCTGAACAATTTTTTGTCCGAAAATCGAAAACATTGTTCACTTGGTAATCCGATGGCGCCATCAATGATTTAGAAAATCTGCCGACCGAGTCATAAAGTTCACCCCATATAACATGAAACTTCTGTTCCTTCCAGGTCATGGCTCATGCGCATTTTCTTTTCGGAAAAACGATCGTACGATTTGACCATCATTGAGTCGAAAATCAGTCGTTTTTCACTAATTTTCCAACATGCCCGATCACCGAAAAGGAGAGGAACCAGGGTCAGACTGAAAACTCATGGGGTCCCCTGGAAACAGGGGTTCATCCAAAATCCAAATCTGACACATTCCACCAAAACCCCCAAAATGGACTGGAGAAAATTATTGACACCCTCCATGTAATATTTGGTAGCATGCCCCTTGGAAAAATCAATGAAATCAATGGCTTCCTGTAACCATCAATGAATTTCTTTCACCTCTCTGCTGGAATTTTGGATCGTTCTTCTTCCTCCAACTGCTCCAGGTCTCTCAGATTGGAAGGTTCCTTTCCCCAACTGCTGGTCTGAGATCTCTCCACAGGAGCTCTTTGGGATGGAGATCGGGACTCATTGTTGGTCAGTTCAGTCCTCTCCAGCACTTTGTCTGAAACCAATTCTGGGGGCTTTTTGACGTGTGCTTTGGGGTCATTGTCCTGCTGGAAGACCCATGACCTCTGACATTGGACACCCAACTTTCTGACACCGGGCCCTACATTGCCCCCCAGAATTCTTTGGTAGTCTTCAGATTTCATAATGCCATGCACACGGTCAAGACGTCCAGTGCCTGAAGCAGCAAAGCAATCCCAAACCATCAGTGACCCCCCACCATGTGTGACTGGAGGGACTGTGACCCCCCACCATGTGTGACTGGAGGGACTGGATTCTTTTCTTTAAAGGCCTCATTGCTTTTTCTGAAAACAGTAGAATGATGGGCTTTACCAAAAAGCTGCCATTTTGTTTCATCTGGCACATTCTCCCAAAAGGATTTTGACTTCCTCAGGCAAACTCCAATCTGGGTTCTAACATGTTTCTGTAACAGCAGTGGGGTCCTCCTGGGTCTCCCACCATATTTCTGTGTCAGCGGTGGGGTCCTCCTGGGTCTCCTCCCATATCTCTGTGTCAGCGGTGGGGTCCTCCTGGGTCTCCCACCATATTTCTGTGTCAGCGGTGGGGTCCTCTTGGGTCTCCTCCCATATTTCTGTGTCAGCGGTGGGGTCCTCCTGGGTCTCCTCCCATATTT
The DNA here is from genome assembly GCF_062004578.1 of Staurois parvus. Classification (NCBI taxonomy): domain Eukaryota; kingdom Metazoa; phylum Chordata; class Amphibia; order Anura; family Ranidae; genus Staurois; species Staurois parvus. The sequence goes on from NW_028319077.1 coordinate 1,079,317, forward strand.
CTGTGTCAGCGGTGGGGTCCTCCTGGGTCTCCTCCCATATTTCTGTGTCAGCGGTGGGGTCCTCCTGGGTCTCCTCCCATATTTCTTTGTCAGCGGTGGGGTCCTCCTGGGTCTCCTCCCATATTTCTGTGTCAGCGGTGGGGTCCTCCTGGGTCTCCTCCCATATTTCCGTGTCAGCGGTGGGGTCCTCCTGGGTCTCCTCCCATATTTCCGTGTCAGCGGTGGGGTCCTCCTGGGTCTCCTCCCATATTTCTGTGTCAGCAGTGGGGTCCTCCTGGGTCTCCTCCCATATTTCTGTGTCAGCGGTGGGGTCCTCCTGGGTCTCCTCCCATATTTCTGTGTCAGCGGTGGGGTCCTCCTGGGTCTCCTCCCATATTTCTGTGTCAGCGGTGGGGTCCTCCTGGGTCTCCTACCATATTTCTGTGTCAGCAGTGAGGTCCTTCTGGGTCTCCTACCATAGAGTCCCTTTTCATTCAGATGGCGACGTATAGTGCAAGCGGACACAGTTGTACCCTGTGTGAAGGTCAGCTTGGATTTGTCGGGAAGTTGATGGAGGTTCTTTAGCCACCATTCCAACAATCCTTTGTTGTAATCTTTGATCAATTTTTCTCTTTCATCCACATCCATGGAGATTAGCTACAGTGCCATGGGCTGTAAACTTCTTGACAATGTTTTGCACAGTGGACACGGGAACATTAAGATCTCTGGAGATGGACTTGGAACCAAATTGTTCATGTGTTTCCACAATGTTTGTTCTTACATCCTCAAACAATTCTTTGTTGCTCTTTCTCTCCTCCATGCTCCATGTGGCACACAGAGACACCCAACAGAAAGGTGGAGGCCATTTTTCACCATTGTAACTGGTTGCCGGTGTGATTTCTATATGGTCAGCGCCTGGTCATTGATTACAGGAACATCACAAACTCGGAATGCAATTATTTTTTACAATTTTGAAAAGGTACAATAATTTTGTCCGGTCCATTTTTGGGGTTTTGCATGGAATGGGTCAGATTTGGCTTTTTGCTTCTCCACTTTTTTTGTGTCATAGCGATACAAACCAAAGAAATAAACATGAGAATGCCGAAATATTTGTAATTGCAACAATTTTCTGGGAGGAGTGGCGCATTATCTGACAGAAATGCAAAGGGGGCAATATCTTTGGCCATGACTGTAACCATAGTTGATCCAGAGGAAGGAACCCCTCCCCCCCCCCCCCCCCGTGTTTGGTATCTATTTACTCGGCACAATATATTCTCTTAAATTAAACAATTGGGTATTGTATTGTATTTTTGTGCATTCAAATTTAAAAAAAAGTTTATTTTCACGCAAAAAATTGTGTGTAAGAAACTGCTGTGCAAATAACGTGTGATAAAAAAAATTGCAACACCCAAATTTTTATTCTCTAGGGCCTCTGCTTAAAAAATATATGTATAATATAAAAAACCCCAACAAAGCACGATCCAATTTGCTCCTGCAGGGGAAAAAAAATCCTTCCTGTTCCCCCGAGAGGCAATTGAATATTCCCGGGATCAACTTTACCTATAAATGTTATATCCAGTTATATTCTGTGTATCCAAGAAAGGATCCAGGACTTTCCGAAAACAATCTTAACCTCCTTGGCGGTGTTCCCGAGTGTAGCTCGGGGTAGAATTTCTATACCAAGAACGGTAACCCCGAGCTACACTCGGGCTTACCATGCGGCGTTCTCTGGGGGTCCCTGCAGCACTTACCTTGTCCTTCGCTCCCACGATGTGTCCCCTGCAGCGTCCCCGTCCATCTCCTCCAGCGGATGCCGGCATCTGACTTCCGTGTTCCGGTCCCCGTGACGTCGGAACGTTCGGGCGGCGGAACCGGCGGGAAATTTGAAATTTTTAAAAAATGACATTTTTGCTGTCATTGCTTTTTCACTGCATTTCACATATATTTGGTCCCTACTGCTTTGTCCGGCGCCCTGCCTGCATTTTGACTGTTCTTTCTGCCTGGAAACTTAGAAAAGTCCATGGCGGCCAAAAAGCGTCCCTTTACATCAAAAGCGGTTTTAGAACAGCGATAGTAAATCAGAACCACTTGCAGAATTGAGTGATAATGATTTGTGGGGGAAATTCCTCATCAGACACTGAAAACGATTTTGCGACTTTGCTCAGCGATGTGCGAATTTGCCTCTGTATTTCAAATTTCAGTGTTTTTGGTTTGATTATATTATTGAATTAAATTTATTATTATTATATTATTATTTTTTATGATTATTTATTAAATTATAATTTATGATTTCGTGTTTCAAGTTTTATCATATCCGGAATGTTTATTAGACTCTTGTTCGGACAGATTTCAGTGAGTTATTCCTAAAAATTACAGCCTACAATTAAAAACTACATATTTCCATGCAAAAAAATGGTACCGCTTTCAGCACAAAATTCCTGACATCATCATACCGCCAGGGAGGTTAAAATCCTAAAACGTGTATAAATTATTAAAAAAATGGAGCACTTGGTCTTTTTTCTGCCGTCACTTTTCTATGTCTCGGCGTTTTCTTCTGATCGATCAAATATCCTAATGCGTGTGTGCCGGAGAAATGAATCGTAATTCAGATCAAATAAATAATCTTTACTAATCGATCGTTTACATTTAAGACTGATAGATTGTAACAATACCGTGTCTGCTGCATCGATCAATATTTTTTTATTATTTAAGGTTTTACCATTAACAAAAGGTATCAATACACAGCAGGGAATGTAACAATGAAATAGCACATCGATCAATATTTTAATCATGCTGTGTAGAAGAAAAGTCATGCGCAATAAAAACGTGCCATGACGTGTATAAAAACAAGTGGCAGCACACACTTGGATGAACTCCAATGCACATGATTGGGGCAATTTCTTGGACATGCGCTGACACATGCATTGTGGTGTTAGCCTACCTTCTATCTGCATTGGAAATCGTGTATAAGCCTTGGTGCACAGCTCTGCGTGTCTGCGGGCCGCCTTTGCTTGAGCGCAGAAACCCATTCATTGGAGTGGACCTCCATCAACGGACCAACACACACTCCACTTCACACCCGTTGCCACCACCCTCCGCTGCCCACCACCCCCACCATTGCCACCACCCTCCGCTGCCGACCACCACCACCCCCACCATTGCCACCACCCTCCGCTGCCCACCACCCCCACCATTGCCACCACCCTCCGCTGCCGACCACCACCACCCCCACCATTGCCACCACCCTCCGCTGCCGACCACCACCACCCCCACCATTGCCACCACCCTCCGCTGCCGACCACCACCACCCCCACCATTGCCACCAACCTCCGCTGCCGACCACCACCACCCCCACCATTGCCACCACCCCCCGCTGCCCACCATCCCCACCATTGCCACCACCCTCCGCTGCTGACCATCACCACCCCCACCATTGCCACCACCCTCCACTGCCCACCACCACCACCCCCACCATTGCCACCACCCTCCGCTGCCCACCACCACCACCCTCACCATTGCCACCACCCTCCGCTGCCGACCACCACCACCCCCACCATTGCCACCACCCTCCGCTGCCGACCACCACCACCCCCACCATTGCCACCACCCTCCGCTGCCAACCACCACCACCCCCACCATTGCCACCACCCCCCGCTGCCCACCATCCCCACCATTGCCACCACCCTCCGCTGCTGACCATCACCACCCCCACCATTGCCACCACCCTCCGCTGCCCACCACCACCACCCCCACCATTGCCACCACCCTCCGCTGCCGACCACCACCACCCCCACCATTGCCACCACCCTCCGCTGCCGACCACCACCACCCCCACCATTGCCACCACCCTCCGCTGCCGACCACCACCACCCCCACCATTGCCACCACCCCCCGCTGCCCACCATCCCCACCATTGCCACCACCCTCCGCTGCTGACCATCACCACCCCCACCATTGCCACCACCCTCCACTGCCCACCACCACCACCCCCACCATTGCCACCACCCTCCGCTGCCCACCACCACCACCCTCACCATTGCCACCACCCTCCGCTGCCGACCACCACCACCCCCACCATTGCCACCACCCTCCGCTGCCCACCACCACCACCCCCACCATTGCCACCACCCTCCGCTGCCCACCACCACCACCCCCACCATTGCCATCACCCTCCGCTGCCGACCACCACCACCCCCACCATTGCCACCACCCTCCGCTGCCCACCACCACCACCCCCACCATTGCCACCACCCTCCGCTGCCCACCACCACCAGCCCCACCATTGCCACCACCCTCCGCTGCCGACCACCACCACCCCCACCATTGCCACCACCCTCCGCTGCCCACCACCACCACCCATTATTTGTTTGTTGTTACATTTTTCCTGCACTGCAAAGCATCACTTCCGCTGCCCATGCAGACGTGCGGGAGATCTCCTGTGCATGCGCAGTCCTGGCACACAGCACTGTCTGGTCTTCATGGTCAGGTAAAGGCCTTCAGCATTCCTGCACAGATGCCATTATGGCGGCAGAAGCGGGGGAGGGGAGCCAAAAACATGGAGGCCGAGCTACATTGATCTACGATGCAATAAGGCAATCTATATATTGTGAACTGGCCATAAAAAATCAACACATAAACATGGTACCCAGGGCAGCTTCCTCTTCAGACCCCCAACCCCCCAACACATAAAAACACAGCACCCAGGGCAGCTTCCTCTTCAGACCCCCAACCCCCAACACATAAAAACACAGCACCCAGGGCAGCTTCCTCTTCAGACCCCCAACCCCCCAACACATAAAAACACAGCACCCAGGGCAGCTTCCTCTTCAGACCCCCAACCCCCAACACATAAAAACACAGCACCCAGGGCAGCTTCCTCTTCAGACCCCCAACCCCCCAACACATAAAAACACAGCACCCAGGGAAGCTTCTCCCCCCTCCCCCCAACACATAAAAACACAGCACCCAGGGCAGCTTCCTCTTCAGACCCCCAACCCCCCAACACATAAAAGCACTGCACCCAGGGAAGCTTCCCCCCAACACATAAAAACACTGCACCCAGGGAAGCCCCCCCCCCCCCATCCCCCCAACACATAAAAACACTGCACCCAGAGCAGATTCCCCTCCAGCCCACCAACACATAAAAACACTGCACCCAGGGCAGATTCCCCTCCAGCCCCCCAAAACATAAAAACACTGCACCCAGGGCAGCTTCCCCTCCAGCCCCCCAACAAATAAAAACACAGCACTCAGGGCAGATTCTCTTTCAGCCCCCCAACACATAAAAACACTGCAACCAGAGTAGATTCCAATTCAGCCCCCCCCCTAACAAGTAAAAACACTGCACCCAGGGCAGCTTCCCCTCCAGCCCCCCAACAAATAAAAACACTGCACCCAGAGCAGATTCCCCTCCAGTCCCCCAACACATAAAAACACAGCACCCAGGGCAGCTTCCCCTCCAGTCCCCCAACACATAAAAACACAGCATCCAGGGCAGCTTCCCCTCCAGTCCCCCAACAAATAAAAACACTGCACCCAGGGCAGCTTACCCTCCAGCCCCCCAACACATAAAAACACAGCACCCAGAGCAGCTTCCCCTCCAGTCCCCCAACACATAAAAACACAGCACCTAGGGCAGCTTCCCCTCCAGTCCCCCAACAAATAAAAACACTGCACCCAGGGCAGCTTCCCCTCCAGCCCCCCAACAAATAAAAGCACTGCACCCAGGGCAGCTTCCCCTCCAGCCCCCCAACACATAAAAACACAGCACCAAGGACAGCTTCCCCCTCCTCCCCCCAACACATAAAAACACAGCACCCAGGACAGCTTCCCCTCCAGCCCTCCAGTCCCAGCACTGTTTGGCAGGCAGTACCACCGACACATGCAACCTATTCAAGTAAACGGGACCGTGTTGCGACCGCCCTACATAAAATACCTCTAAACAGTGATCCACCAAAGATCACTTTTTGGAGGGGCAACCACGATGGCTGCAAGTGAAAGTGAGCCCATCTCATGTTTGCTAGTCTATTAACCCTTTTCCCACCCCGTCAGCCATAAATAATCGTGCCAGATGAAAGTTCTATTTTTACCCCCCCCCCCCTGTAATCCTGACTCCACCTCATACATGAACTGTAGAAGCAGAGCGGGCCCCTCCATCTCCCTCACAATTGCCGTTATTCGGAGGCCCTCGAGCTAACAAGACCTAATCGAGCCGTATCCAGGCAACCAGCCGGCTTGGTCCCCGCTCGGGAGGCGTCCGTGCTGCCGAGGCGCCCTTTTTACTTTTCTCTGAGACATCTGCGGAGTCCCTCATCCGCCATTACTGCGTCCCGGTCACCCCTCCCCGCGAGATATCCCCCCCTCTTCCGCAGGGGATCAAATAGCGGGAAATATTAACAGCAGCTGCCTTGCTCGCATTAATTACAGTAATTAATTATCAGATGAGAGCTGTTAGTCGGGGTGTTTGCTTTCAGGGTAAATATTTCGAGGGATTGCGTGACTTAATTACGGTTTAACCTAAGAAAAAAAAAAAAGACATCTTCATATTGATGCCGCGGCGGTGGCGACGCTCCCTCCGCATTAGGCTGACGACTTGTTTGTTATTTGAAGTGACCTCATTAGCGGCGTCATGTCACGGGCAATAAAGCGGAATTTTGTGCTGAATATCTTAAGTCAGCTCAATGGTGAAGAGTTGGAGAAATGACAGCGGATGGAGAGACGGAGAAGTGACAGTGGGTGGAGAGACGGAGAAATGACAGCGGGTGAAGAGACGGAGAAGTGACAGCGGGTGGAGAGACGGAGAAATGACAGCGGGTGAAGAGACGGAGAAGTGACAACGGGTGAAGAGATGGAGAAATGACAGCGGGTGGAGAGACGGAGAAGTGACAGCGGGTGGAGAGACGGAGAAGTGACAGCGGGTGGAGAGACGGAGAAGTGACAACGGGTGAAGAGATGGAGAAATGACAGTGGGTGGAGAGACGGAGAAGTGACAACGGGTGGAGAGATGGAGAAGTGACAGCGGGTGGAGAGACGGAGAAATGACAGCGGGTGGAGAAACGGAAAAGTGACAACGGGTGGAGAGACGGAGAAATGACAGCGGGTGGAGAGACGGAGAAGTGACAGCGGGTGGAGAGACGGAGAAGTGACAGCGGGTGGAGAGACGGAGAAGTGACAACTGGTGGAGAGACAGAGAAATGACAGCGGGTGGAGAGACGGAGAAATGACAACTGGTGGAGAGACAGAGAAATGACAGCGGGTGGAGAGACGGAAAAGTGACAACGGGTGCAGAGACGGAGAAATGACAGCGGGTGGAGATTCAGAGAAGTGACAGCGGGTGGAGAGACGGAGAAGTGACAGCGGGTGGAGAGACGGAGAAGTGACAGCGGGTGGAGAGACGGAGAAATGACAGCGGGTGGAGAGACGGAGAAATGACAGCGGGTGAAGCGATGGAGAAATGACAGCGGGTGGAGAGACGGAGAAGTGACAACGGGTGGAGAGATGGAGAAGTGACAGCGGGTGGAGAGATGGAGAAATGACAACGGGTGGAGAGACGGAGAAATGACAGCGGGTGGAGAAACGGAAAAGTGACAACGGGTGGAGAGACGGAGAAATGACAGCGGGTGGAGAGACGGAGAAGTGACAGCGGGTGGAGAGACGGAGAAGAGACAGCGGGTGGAGAGACGGAGAAGTGACAACGGGTGAAGAGATGGAGAAGTGACAGCGGGTGGAGAGAAGGAGAAATGACAACGGGTGAAGAGACGGAGAAATGACAGCGGGTGGAGAGACGGAGAAGTGACAGCGGGTGGAGAGACGGAGAAATGACAGCGGGTGGAGAGACGGAGAAATGACAGCGGGTGAAGAGACGGAGAATGACAGCGGGTGAAGAGACGGAGAAATGACAACGGGTGAAGAGACGGAGAAATGACAGCGGGTGGAGAGACGGAGAAATGACAGCGGGTGGAGAGACGGAGAAATGACAGCGGGTGGAGAGACGGAGAAATGACAGCGGGTGGAGAGAAGGAGAAGTGACAGCGGGTGGAGAATCGGAGACGTGACAACGGGTGGAGAGACAGAGAAATGACAGCGGGTGGAGAAACGGAAAAGTGACAACGGGTGGAGAGACGGAGAAATGACAGCGGGTGGAGAGACGGAGAAGTGACAGCGGGTGGAGAGACGGAGAAGTGACAGCGGGTGGAGAGACGGAGAAGTGACAACAGGTGAAGAGACGGAGAAGTGACAGCGGGTGGAGAGAAGGAGAAATGACAACGGGTGAAGAGAAGGAGAAGTGACAGCGGGTGGAGAGACGGAGAAATGACAGCGGGTGGAGAGACGGAGAAATGACAGCGGGTGAAGAGACGGAGAATGACAGCGGGTGAAGAGACGGAGAAATGACAACGGGTGAAGAGACGGAGAAATGACAGCGGGTGGAGAGACGGAGAAATGACAGCGGGTGGAGAGACGGAGAAATGACAGCGGGTGGAGAGACGGAGAAGTGACAGCGGGTGGAGAATCGGAGACGTGACAACGGGTGGAGAGACGGAGAAATGACAGCGGGTGGAGAGACGGAGAAGTGACAGCGGGTGGAGAGACGGAGAAGTGACAGCGGGTGGAGAGACGGAGAAGTGACAACAGGTGAAGAGACGGAGAAGTGACAGCGGGTGGAGAGAAGGAGAAATGACAACGGGTGAAGAGAAGGAGAAGTGACAGCGGGTGGAGAGACGGAGAAGTGACAGCGGGTGGAGAGACGGAGAAATGACAACGGGTGAAGAGACGGAGAAATGACAGCGGGTGAAGAGACGGAGAAATGACAGCGGGTGGAGAGACGGAGAAGTGACAACGAGTCGAGAGATGGAGAAATGACAGCAGGGGGAGAGACGGAGAAATGACAGCGGGTGAAGAGACGGAGAAATGACAACGGGTGAAGAGACGGAGAAATGACAGCGGGTGGAGAGACGGAGAAGTGACAGCGGGTGGAGAGACGGAGAAGTGACAGCGGGTGGAGAGACGGAGAAATGACAACGAGTCGAGAGATGGAGAAATGACAGCAGGGGGAGAGACGGAGAAGCGGTGGTCTAGATGACCTCTGACAATTTGCCCAACCTGTGACCCCCAACCCGAGGGGGGCACTCGGTACAGGGACCTCCAATCACTCATAGGCCAACTCTGAACAGGGGCGGACTCACCATTCGAACACTCCGGCAGTGCCCGAGAGCCCAGGGTCAGTAGGGGGCCCCATGAGATGCCCCTGGTACACTTCATTGGCTTTTTCATAGGTTTTTTTGGGTGTGGGCGAGGACACAGGGGCCCCATAATCCCCTATTGCCCGGGGGCCCCATGAGTTGTCAGTCCACCCCTGACTCTGACTTGTTGGGGGAGGAAAGGAACGTTTTTAATGCGTGTAGATTGTTATGACGCTTCAGGATGGGTCAACTTTTCCGCGTCCCAAAAAAAATTAGGAGAACACTTTTCTGACTTCTACAAAGAAGCTCAGTCTGGGTGAAACGCGTCAGTAGGCATTCCTCAGGCATGGCCGGTGCTAGACTATTTTGCGTCCTAGGCAAGACCAGCTACTTGCGCCCCCCAATAAATAAAAAATATTTTTTAAAACAGTCGAAAATATTAAATCAGCAACACATGATACTGCTAAATTTCTTTTAATTTGCAAAAATAAGTTCCTCAAGAAGCCGCCAACACTAATTTAAAGACAAAATATATATTAACCAAATGTAAATGAGCTGTATTATCCAATCAGACAGAGAAACAAAAAAAAAGAGAGTTACAAAACTCCACAGTGATCAGCAGCCGCCAGCCGGCTTGCAGTAGGGACTGAGTCTGAGAGGAACACTGGAAATAGCAGCAGCTCAGCTGCAAAACTGGCTCCAGACACCCGGCATCTTCCATTGTCCTTTACTTCTCCACTCTGCCACCCTCCCCTCAGCTGAAGGATCATTCATCATCCCACACAATCTGCATCCGTACCCGTCACCCCGACCATTGTCTGTCCCCCTCTTCCTTCTGTCACTTCCATGACCCGCCATCCTCCTAGACTTGGCTCACCTCCGATGGCTCCTGCCGGGGTGTGGAGTCCAGACTATGACTCTCAGTGAGGACAGGTGGCCTCCCGGCACTACAGCGCTTCCCCCTCATACACATCGGGCCCCGATCATCCTACTCACATAGGGTTAATCCTGCAACCAGAGCACACCCCGCTTATTGATTGGCTCCAGCTGTGTAGAAGAAAGCGGAGCCAGCGCTGGACATGCCCCATTCGGTCATTAGCTGGCTTCCTGTTACAGCTGGAATCATATCCCCCCCTTATGTATTATACATGGAGATCATATCCCCCCTTATGTATTATACATGGAGATCATATCCCCCCTTATGTATTATACATGGAGATCACATCCCCCCTTATGTATTATACATGGAGATCATATCCCCCCTTATGTATTATACATGGAGATCATATCCCCCCTTATGTATTATACATGGAGATCATATCCCCCCTTATGTATTATACATGGTGATCATATCCCCCTTATGTATTATACATGGAGATCATATCCCCCCTTATGTATTATACATGGAGATCATATCCCCCTTATGTATTATACATGGAGATCATATCCCCCTTATGTATTATACATGGAGATCATATCCCCCCTTATGTATTATACATGGAGATCATATCCCCCCTTATGTATTATACATGGAGATCATATCCCCCCTTATGTATTATACATGGAGATCATATCCCCCTTATGTATTATACATGGAGATCATATCCCCCCTTATGTATTATACATGGAGATCATATCCCCCTTATGTATTATACATGGAGATCATATCCCCCCTTATGTATTATACATGGAGATCATATCCCCCCTTATGTATTATACATGGAGATCATATCCCCCCTTATGTATTATACATGGAGATCATATCCCCCTTATGTATTATACATGGAGATCATATCCCCCCTTATGTATTATACATGGAGCTCATATCCCCCTTATGTATTATACATGGAAATCATATCCCCCCCTTATGTATTATACATGGAGATCATATCCCCCCTTATGTATTATACATGGAGGTCATATCCCCCTTATGTATTATACATGGAGATCATATCCCCCCTTATGTATTATACATGGTGATCATATCCCCCCTTATGTATTATACATGGAGATCATATCCCCCTTATGTATTATACATGGAGATCATATCCCCCCCTTATGTATTATACATGGTGATCATATCCCCCTTATGTATTATACATGGAGATCATATCTCCCCTTATGTATTATACATGGAGATCATATCCCCCCGTATGTATTATACATGGAGATCATATCCCCCTTATGTATTGTACAGGGAGATCATATCCCCCCGTATGTATTATACATGGAGATCATATCCCCCCTTATGTATTATACATGGAGATCATATCCCCCTTATGTATTGTACATGGAGATCATATCCCCCCCTTATGTATTATACATGGAGATCATATCCCCCCCTTATGTATTATACATGGAGATCATATCCCCCCCTTATGTATTATACATGGAGATCATATCCACCCTTATGTATTATACATGGAGATCATATCCCCCTTATGTATTATACATAGAGATCATATCCCCCCTTATGTATTATACATGGAGATCATATCCCCCCTTATGTATTATACATGGAGATCATATCCCCCCTTATGTATTATACATGGAGATCATATCCCCCCTTATGTATTATACATGGAGATCATATCCCCCTTATGTATTATACATGGAGATCATATCCCCCCTTATGTATTATACATGGAGATCATATCCCCCCTTATGTATTATACATGGAGATCATATCCTACCTTATGTATTATACATGGTGATCATATCCCCCCTTATGTATTATACATGGAGATCATATCCCCCCTTATGTATTATACACGGTGATCATATCCCCCCTTATGTATTATACATGGAGATCATATCCCCCCTTATGTATTATACATGGAGATCATATCCCCCCTTATGTATTATACATGGAGATCATATCCCCCCTTATGTATTATACATGGAGATCATATCCCCCCTAATGTATTATACATGGAGATCATATCCCCCCTTATGTATTATACATGGAGATCATATCCTCTCCTTATGTATTATACATGGTGATCATATCCCCCCTTATGTATTATACACGGTGATCATATCCCCCCTTATGTATTATACATGGAGATCATATCCCCCCTTATGTATTATACATGGAGATCATATCCCCCCTTATGTATTATACATGGAGATCATATCCCCCCTTATGTATTATACATGGAGATCATATCCCCCCTAATGTATTATACATGGAGATCATATCCCCCCTTATGTATTATACATGGAGATCATATCCTCTCCTTATGTATTATACATGGTGATCATATCCCCCCCTTATGTATTATACATGGAGATCATATCCCCCCTTATGTATTATACATGGAGATCATATCCCCCCCTTATGTATTACACATGGAGATCATATCCCCCCTTATGTATTATACATGGAGATCATATCCCCCCTTATGTATTATACATGGAGATCATATCCCCCTTAATCTCCTCTTCTCAGTAGAGAATACATTCAGTTCCTCTAATCTCTCCTCATAGCTGATCTCCTCCATGCCTCGTATCAGTTTGGTTGCCCTTCTCTGTACTTTCTCCAGTTCCCCAATGTTCTTTTTGTGAATTGGAGCCCAAAACTGAACTGCATATTCCAGATGAGGTATTACTAATGATTTGTATCCGGGGGGGGGGGGATGATATCTCTCTCTCTGTAGTCTATACCTCTCCTAATTCAAGAGAGGATTTTGCTCGCTTGGCATTGCTGCCATTATTAATCTTGTGATCTACCAGAACTCCCAGATTCTTCTCCACCATTGACCCCCCCCCAGTTGTACCCCCCCTAGCAGGGGTGGACCGACTATTAGGAAACTCTGGCACTGCCCGAGGGCCCAGGGTCACTAGGGGGTCCCATGAGATGCCCCTGGTACCTTTTTCATAGGCTTTTTTGAGTTTGGGCAAAGACACAGGGGCCCCATGATCCCCTATTGCCCTGCCCCCTAGTATGTATGATGCATGCACATTCTGAGCCCCCAAGTGCAGAACCTTACATTTATCAACATTAAACCTCATTTGCCACATAGTTGCCCAATTACACAGTGCAGAGCTCCTGATGGTGGAGATGGGTTTGGTTGTGTGCTAGTATCAGGTCCTCAGGATCATCCAACCATGAGAGGTGAGGAAGCCAGGGTCCGGTAGCAGATGAAGCAGGTGGGGATCAAGCAGAAGCATAGTCAGTAAACAAGCCAAGGGTCAGTAAAAAATAGTTGCAGGTTGGGATCAAGCAGGAGCGTAGTTGAGGAACAAGCCAAAGATTGGTAATGAGTGGTAGTGACGATATGGGGGTCAGCAGGAGCACAAGGAGCAAGATATCAGCTGGAGAAGAGCACAATAATCTGGCAATAATGAATTACAAAGTAGGAAGTTCAAGGCAGGAGCAAGGAGGTCAAGGTTCACCAGAAACAAGATAGAAAGTATGTTTATCCAAGGAATCAGGCAAGGAGATGTTTAGGATCTCTGGTGACAAAGCAAGACGATTTACTGCCAGATGCAGCAGAGGTCGTGGGTTCAGTTCCTGGTCCTGACAGGTATGGTCAATGAAGGGGTAAAGCAAACTTGCTGCTGCTGCTGCTGCTGCTGCCATGAGCTTGATGCTGACTCTACCAGCCCACCAAGGGCTTACAGATAAAAGTGGCCTGATCACTTCTATGGCAGCTATGAAAAGATGTGCCTAGCCCTCACCTGATGGGACTTGCTCCTGATCATGTGGCCACTGTGAAAGCCAATCATAGTGGTCATGTGATCAGCCAATCCTTCTCGCAGGAAGGGGTTGGAGAGATTTTCGGTCCAGTCACCTGTTGTCATAGGTCCTCTTCTAATTTTGCAGGGAACAGCCCCATGTGATGATGTGGCACCTCCCTTTGCAGCACTTACCTGTGAGTCCAGAGTGGGGGTGGGGCCTTGACACCCTAGATTAACTGGAAACAGATTGAATGATGCTGGGTGTCATGTAACCTAGGAGAGGATTGGTGAGTCTGGTGGTGGAGAGCACCAGAGGTACCATGAGTATTGCAGCCAAAATTGCTGTTTTGATTTCATAGTTACATAGTTAGTCTGGCTGAAAAAAGACCAAAGTCCATCCATTCAACCAGTAAAAAAAAAATTCAAGATTCTGGGGGTCGAATAATTTATTTGTGCTGACTTGAAAAGTTCTCGAAAGCTTCATTTCAAAGCCCACGAGGGAAGAACGTAAACTTGTAGGGGTGACTGAAGCATTTTGTGCATCAGATATGAATTTCCCGACGAACGGCCGCCGCCGCTGGTTTTCCAAAGGCCTGGATGAATTAGTTCTAATCATGTTTTGAGTTTGTGCTGATACCTAATTATATCCTTCCACCGTCAGATAATCAAGCCGTAATTTTTTGCGATTATTACTAATCATGAGCTATTTAATGAGGCTCTGTAGGAGAGAAGGTTTATCAAATTGGTTTTTAAGTGTTTTATATATTTAAGATTAATAAAGTCTGAGTGATTTTAATACACCTGGTTGTAAACGGTAAATCTCAGGGATGCAATTTCCCTCTCGGTGAACTATTTTTATGAATAGGTAAGAATTCTGCTTCGTGGAAAAATATAAATATAAAAATATTTAATATATACGATATTCGATATACCGTATATAAGTTATGTAAGTCGTTGAGCTGCGGCGTAGGCATCGAATGACTGGATACTTGTTATGGTTCATGGATCCAGAAGATATTGAAGCCAGAGACAGCCAAGCGATTAACATTTATGGAAGGAGGTCAGCTATGGCCGGTTAATGTTAAAGCGTATCTCCAGAAATATATTAAAGCCCACCCACGTGGAAGAAAAATATATGTTCAATATATTTTAAAAATATTCTTCCCAAATATATTGACATAGATGTGAAATACTACAATTTTGGCCGTATTCAATATATTTCAACATATACTGTATATATACTGTATGTTGAAATGCTTTTTGTATATCTTAAAAAATATATGAAAAATATTTTTAAAAATACATTTTCAAATCTATGTCTTTGAGAGTATATTTAATCTACATTTTTGGAATGCATTTACAAATATATGTAAAAATATATGTTAAAAATACTTTTTTTTATATGTAAAACAAAATGCTGAAGAATATATTTAAAATAAATATATTTGTAAAAATATTTTTCTTATATTTTTTAATATAGAAAAAACACATTTCAATGTGTATGTGTATGTATGTATGTATATATGTATGTATATATATGTATGTATGTATATGTATGTATGTATATGTATGTATGTATGTATATGTATGTATGTATATGTATGTAGGTATATGTATGTATGTATGTATATGTATGTATGTATATATATGTATATATATGTATGTATATATATGTATGTATATGTATGTATGTATTTATATATATATGTATGTATATGTATATATATGTATATGTGTATATGTATATATGTATGTATATATATGTATATATGTATGTATATGTATATATATGTATATATATATATATGTATGTATATGTATGTATATATATGTATGTATATGTATGTATATATATATATGTACTGTATATATATGTATGTATGTATGTACATATGTATGTATATGTATATATATACATATATATATATTTTTTTTTTCCCCTACAGTCTGGCTTCCATCCCCTACACTCCACCGAAACCGTTCTACTCAAACTCGCCAACGACCAGCTAACCGCCAAAGCCAATGGCCACTACTTAGTGCTCCTACTCCTCGACCTCTCCGCGGCTTTCGACATGGTTGACCACCCCCTCCTCCTCAAAAAACTACACTCTCTTGGCCTCAGAGACTCCGCTCTCTCCTGGCTCTCCTCCTATCTATCCCAGCGCTCCTTCAGTGTTACATATAACACTGCCACCCCCCCCCACTCTCCCTCTCTGTTGGGGTCCCTCAAGGTTCTGTCCTCAGGCCCCTTCTTTTCTCCATCTACACCTCCTCCCTTGGCCAATTGATACACTCCCACGGCTTCAACTACCACCTCTATGCCGATGACACTCAAATCTATCTCTCCACCCCTCACCTCACCCCTTCAATCTCCGCCCGAATCACTAACCTAATGAACGACATATCAGACTGGATGTCACTCCACTTCCTCAAATTAAACCTTTCCAAAACCGAGCTCCTAGTCTTCCCCCCAGCCTGCGCCACCCCCCCCCCCCGACTTCTCCATCACAACCAACAATGCCACCATCAGCCCCACCCCGCAAGCCAGAGTACTTGGTGTCATTCTAGACTTCAATCTATCTTTCCAGCCCCAGGTCCAATTGCTGGCAAATTCATGCAGACTCCATCTCCAAAATACGTCTGTTCCTAACCCCAGAAACTACAAAGCAACTCATTCACTCCCTCATTATATCACGACTTGACTACAGTAACTCCCTCCTCATCGGCCTCCTCATCACAGGCTTTCCCCACTCTGTTTGTGGACTGGTGGTACCCCCTTATCCACAGCCCTGATTACCCCAACACAAAGATGTGGAAGAGTCCTGAAAGGAATGGCACCAATTCTCCCAAAAACCAGACGCGTCACGTCTGCGAAGTCAGGAAAAGTCCCAGAAGCTCCTCTACGTCTTGTGCCCATAAGTGAATCCATTCATCAGAATCCATCTCCATCAATACAGGAAAGCTGATTATCAATTTGCCGTTATTTGAAGAAAAAGATGCCTGCTTAGTCTCCGTCTTGTCCTCCCGCATTTGCCCTTCTTGTCTGATGTAATGAGGCTCATGGTGTCAGCAGATTTCCATACAGAACATTTCTGTCTAATAATCTAACCCGGCGCAACAGCCAATAAGCTGAGTGAATAAGCGCCAGGCATTTACTGTTCCTTTCCAATCTCCGCAATACCGCCAAGCCTCTCTATGGCCACCGCCGCAGCAAAATCACCGCTTTTTTTTTATTTTTTATTTCTGAACGCCGATATGGAAATGATACAAATACCACTCAGGCTTGTTTACCGTAAAGGAAATGATTTTATAATATACGGTCTCTCAGACATAGGAAAAGGCTTTATTGTGTCAATGTAAGAATGCTTTTTACGCAGACTTGTTTTAATGGAGGAATGTGTCGGATGGGATTTTGAGAGCAGGCCCACTTACTAAAAGCAGATCTGTGCTCAGATGTTAAAGAGACCCTGTCACCAGACGATTTATTCCTACACAAATCTCCCGGTAAGATTATACGTGTATTTGACATATTTCATACATGGTATCTACCTGTGTAGACCTCCAAAAGCCCTGAGACTGTTGTTGGGTGCCACCATCTTGGATGTGATGTCAGCTGCCCCAACAGACTCACAGCTGTCACTCAGGTCCACCTCTATAGTATTCTTCTTCCCTACTCCCCCATTATAAAAGGTTATAAAGAGGAGGGAGGAGGGGGGAAGGAGCTGGGTCAGCACAGACAGTAGTTAAACACTCCCAGAAGAGAAGAATGATATAACATCCAAGACTGGAGGGAGCTGGGCTAAGGGATTGACCTTACCTAGATTTGGCTCTAAAATGCACTATAAACATTGGCACTTAAAACGCTCCAATACCGCCAGTCTTGCAGGGTCGCCTTGGCCATGTCTGTTTTCTCACCTGAAAATCTGTAGGGAGACCTTTTGAAATAATGATTGCAACGGAACCGACCCCAGACTGCGCTTGGGCACTTCCGTAAGACTACCACTTCCCTGTCTGAACACCGACTACAGACACCACAGCAGACCATACAAGACTAGACGACACCAGTCTTGAAGTAAACCAGGAGGTAGACTAGTTTATTTGAACACAGAAACAAGATATATACACTCAGGGGACAATCCCCCCTCCCTGCATAATAACACATGGCGGGGCAATCTACATTTAGTAACAAGAGACACACAGGTATTTAAACTTCACACCAGAAGACAGTCCCATCAGGAGGGAGGGCTGCTGGAGACACCCCCCCCCCCCCACCAAGCCAATACCCATAAACACATACATACCATAATAATTTGCTCCCAAGCCAGACAGACAATAGAACAATGGGATGCAACCACATGACATTACACGATAAACAACCCCCCACCCCAATATTAGGACAGATCACTGTGTACCCCTAACAGGCACAGGGTGATTTACACATAATAGGGATATGGGGAGCTGAGACAGGGGTCTACCCATCTCTCCAAAGTGAGCTGGGTTCCATGGGCCCCCCACCCAAAGTGACTCCCGTCACAATGATTGTTTGGGGCAGTGACAGGAGCGAAGCACCTATAATGGGGTGAAGCCTCCTAAGATGTCTGGTTGGGGGGGACACAAAGTTGATCCACATTTTTACCACCCTCCAACTGCTTTCCCCCCCTTAAACTATAAAGGCAGTGGATAAAGGTGTACACATGGCATGGCCCCCCATTGTGTTTGGTAGGCAGTACCACCCACCAAATGCTACACATTCAACTGAATGCAACCACGCCATAACTCCCCTGCCACGGTGGGCAATGCACACTGTGGAGTGGATTTTTAGGTGTTAAAAAAGATAGTGAAGAGGCAATTTAATTCCTCACCACCAAATTCTAAAGCAAACCAATGCGGATCTCTCAGAGAGCGAACATGCCCTTAAAGGTTATTTTTCTCGCCTGGGCCTCCAAGGAGGAGGTCATGATCTTTGAAAAGCTCACTACCAGGGAAAACGATATGATGGTAAAATTCCGGAAGGTATAGGAACCACGGATCAAGTCTTATTTTTCAACTTTTTGCCCCATTTCATTGACGCAATGAATACTAACGCCTTTGAACCACTTCAAAGGCATCAGAAGGAAGAGCCCCAGCTCTGTGTCTGAGAAGCATCCTTCTGATTCTGCTAGTTGGTGCACAACCCTCGAGAACTATGTTAACTTGTGCAGTCTTAGAGCAAGTTCCCCCCTTCAGGGGAGCATTTAGGCTTTTCCCACTATGGGGAGGTAAGACTTAAGGCAACCCCCAGCTTTAGAAATGTCAGGAGCAGGGGCGGACTGACAACTCATGGGGCCACCGAGCAATAGGGGATCATGGGGCCCCTGTGTCCTTGCCCAAACTCAAAAAAGCCTATGAAAAAGGTACAAGGGCATCTCATGGGGCACCCTACTGACCCCGGGCCCTCGGGCAGTGCCCGAGTTTCCAAATGGCCAGTCTGCCCCTCGTCAGGACACTCCTTCAGTTACTGCAAAGGTAGAGCAGGTTTCTCTTGCTCTCTCGTTGACTTTAAGAATGAGAGTCAAGCAAGGTCCTACCATTACCCATTATGTCTGACTGTTCACTTGCTGTTCATCAGTAAAGATACGCACCCTTTCTACAGGAGTCTATGCTTGGGCATGAGCTTGTGCCTGGGGAATGATCAGGACCAAGGTTTACAGATAGAGTGGTCTGGATGGAGGGCCTGGGCTCTGGTTCATGCCCAGGGGGCCTCAAGATGATGATGTCTATGTGTCCAACTCTGTCCAACCCTGGGAAGCTCCATGCAAGGAGCCACCATGAACCTCAAGAAGCCAAGCAGAAAAGAGTTAACCAATGTACATGTGGTCCCGCTGCTCGGCTCACCTACATGAGTACACTGTACAGTTCTCATGCACTGTTAGGACTGCTGAAGTAGTCTGTCAGTGCTAAAATTATAAATTAGTCACCCCAGGGGACAATTCTTTGGCTTGCATTTCATTTCAGCAGAACACACTAGGGGCTATTTACTAAAACTGGAGCGTGCACGATTTAGTGCAACTGTACATAGAAACTAATCATCTTCCAGGTTTTATTGTCAAAGCTTAATTGAACAAGCTGAGGTTAGAACAGGGGTG
Organism: Staurois parvus; assembly: GCF_062004578.1. Classification (NCBI taxonomy): domain Eukaryota; kingdom Metazoa; phylum Chordata; class Amphibia; order Anura; family Ranidae; genus Staurois; species Staurois parvus. Next base: position 1,099,283 of record NW_028319077.1, read on the forward strand.
GGCAAACTTTTTGACTTGAGGGCCGCAATGGGTTCATATATTGGACCCGGGGGCCGGACCAAGAGTAGATGAATGATGTGTATGTGTCATCCATAGTAAGTATAGTAATATTCCCCCATAGTAAGCATAGTAATTAATCCCCCATATACTAATTCATCCCCCATAGTAATTCATCCCCCATATAGTAATTCATCCCCCATATAGTAATTCACCCCCCATAGTAATTCATCCCCCATAGTAATTCATCCCCCATAGTAATTAATCCCCCATATAGTAATTCATCCCCCATAGTAATTCATCCCCCATATAGTAATTCATCCCTCATATAGTAATTCATCCCTCATATAGTAATTCATTCCCCATATAGTAATTCATCCCCCATAGTAATTCATCCCCCATAGTAATTCATTCCCCATATAGTAATTCATCCCCCATACTAATTCATCCCCCATATAGTAATTCATCCCCCATAGTAATTCATCCCCCATATAGTAATTCATCCCCCATAGTAATTAATCCCCCATATAGTAATTCATCCCCCATAGTAATTAATCCCCCATATAGTAATTCATCCCCCATAGTAATTCATCCCCCATAGTAATTCATCCCCCATATAGTAATTCATCCCCCACAGTAATTCATCCCCCATAGTAATTCATCCCCCATATAGTAATTCATCCCCCATAGTAATTCATCCCCCATAGTAATTCATCCCCCATAGTAATTCATCCCCCATATAGTAATTCATCCCCCATAGTAATTCATCCCCCACAGTAATTCATCCCCCATATAGTAATTCATCCCCCATAGTAATTCATCCCCCATAGTAATTCATCCCCCATATAGTAATTCATCCCCCCTGTAGTAATTCATCCCCCATAGTAATTCATCCCCCATATAGTAATTCATCCCCCCTGTAGTAATTCATCCCCCCTATAGTAATTCATTCCCCATATAGTAATTTATCCCCCATATAGTAATTCATCCCCCATAGTAATTCATCCCCCATAGTAATTCATCCCCCATATAGTAATTCATCCCCCATATAGTAATTCATCCCCCATATAGTAATTCATCCCCCCTATAGTAATTCATTCCCCATATTAATTCATCCCTCATATTAAGTCCCCAAGTCCCCCCTGTGTCAATTTACTTACCTTTGCTCCGCGCGTTCCTCTCGCCGTGTTCCCGCGCCGTTCCGGTCTTCAGGGCGGACTGTGAGAGGATCCTAGCTCCCCTCACGTTCGTCACGCTGCCCCGCCTACACACATCCTGACAGCCAATGTATCACGCTCCGCGGGCCGGATTAAAAGGTCCGCCGGGTCGTATACGGCCCGCGGGCCGTAGTTTGCCCATTGCTGGGTTAGAAGCTGATTGGCTCCCATGCACATCTGCACCAGATTTTGTGGGCACCAATTTTAGTAAATATCCCTTATTGCGGGGTTTATTTATTAAAGCTGTATAGTGAAAAATCAGGCTCACTTCTGAATAGAAACCAACCAGCTTCTAACTTCAGCTTGTTCAATTAAGCTTTGGCAATAAAACCTGAAAGCTGATTGGTTTCTATGCAGACGTGAGCCTGGTTTTGCACTCACCAGCTTTAGTAAATAAACCCGTGTCCTTTGTATATGTCCATTACAATACAACAGTGTCATTCCTGAATAAAACATTGTACAGCAAAAGAGATATAATCGCCATTTTTGTCAGCAGAGCCCAACATCTTCATTGTGGGAATGTCCACCATCGCTGGAGGTGGTTCACTCTATAGTTCCACACATAACATTCTGCTCAGGAGCTTTCTACTTTTTTGGACAACAACTGTATGTTATGTGGGTGATGTTAAGAGGAAAGTGATGGCCACACTGAGCACTCAAGGTGGTAAACTGTTGCTATGGGGAGCCTACAGACGTGCCCTGGGAATGATCGAGACCAAGGCCAGTAGGTAGAGTGGGTTGGATGGTGGGCCCATCCTTTGTGGGCCCCTGTAGCAACATGTTTTGTATTCTGGTAATTGTAGAGAGTTAACTCCTTTATCATGATGCATTCAGGTGGCAGACCAAGAATGACCTTGGCTTTCATGAGTGATGGAAGGCCAAATCATAATTTACTTGTTCAGCTAAATAAGTCATTTAGGACCACAGAGGAGATGCAAACATAAAGTCTCACCAAGTAACCCTAGGCAGAGGTGGAAGAGAATATTTCTGTTTTCATCTCATCTAACACTGGAAACCCAGAGAATTGAGTCGGGTTACAAGCCAGTAATGGAGTTGGAGGAGATTTGGCAAGTTCCTATATATTCCTATATATTCCTATGACCTATGTTGAGCTAGTGGTCCTGTTGTTTGTGAAACCTTATTAGTTGGTGGAAAGTCATCAGCACAGGATAACTAGGGAGTGACGCATTTAGAAGGCAATTGTTGAAAACAACCCCTGCCCCACTAATATCTTCATTTCCATCTCAGCCATTTCTAAAGGTTCCCAGGGAAGGCCTTAGACCAGCATTTTTCAACGTTTCCTACACAGAGGAACCACTGAAATAACTTTCTTGGCTCTGGTCACTCATGACACATTAGTGTGATGGCCAATAGGAAGAATGTTCCTTACATTGGAGGTCAGTGGAAAGAATGTTCCTTACATTTGAAGTCATTGGGAAGAATAACCCCCTTACAGATAACTAAGAAGATCAAAGGTGTCATTGGGAACTTATCTGAGAGGCAGAACTTGCTCATTGCTCAAGAAACCCCTATCAACCTCTGGAGGAACCCTAAGGTTCCATGGAATCCTGGTTGAAAAACCCAGCCTTAGACTGTACCAAAAGCCCAGTTAGATGGGATCTACAATGGAGAATACAAAGGTTTCACCCTTATGGCACCGACACAAAATTAACATATTCGTAGCCTTTCCTGTGATGCATGGTTCTCCAAATGGTCTCCCATAGCCGCAGTTACGAAGCTTCCATGTTGTACCAGTGCAGGGATTATGTTGACAATGGCATGATCATCGTTGGCTGCACTGACCATTAATATGGCTGCTGGTTGCATGGTCAGGGAAAACGGGAGAAACACAACGCTCAGATTGAAACTGAAGGGTCATACCACTGCTAAGAGGTCCAGATACAACTTTATTCCAATAATGGCCAGGGTGACAATCCAAAAATATCCAACATGTTTCAGAGGTGCAAGAGCACCTCCTTCATCAGGGCTTGATTGACAAAAATGTGCATAGACTAAAACTGAACAGGACCTTCGATGTTCTTTTTTTTTTCCAGTGTGATTGCATGCATGGGCCTTGTTAGCAGCTGGCTTGGAACCCCCCAAAACACGTTGGATACTCTTAGGATTGCCTCCCTGAGTTTTATTGGAATAAAGATGTAGTGTGGTGCTTCAACTTCCATTTTGTTTCAATACACTACAAGCCAAGATGACCATGAAGATCCTCGGGGTGTAGAAGTCCAGGAACCAGAAAATTTTGCGCTTTTTTTTCCACTCTCCACAACCCTCACCAAAGGCACCAACACTGTTCTCAGGCTGAATTATTGTGTCAATGGGAACGTTGAGCTGTTTCACAAACAGAGTGGTGGGAAACTCTAAGCGGCACCCCGGTAGCGGCAGTGTCTGTGGCCCCTGAGAGTCCACATCTGATGGAGGGTGAATATCAGTATGAAAACGAACAACAGAGTGGTGGGAAACGCTAAGGCGGCACCCCGGTAGCGGCAGTGTCTGTGGCCCCTGAGAGTCCACATCTGATGGAGGGTGAATATCAGTATGAAAACGAACAACAGAGTGGTGGGAAACTCTAAGAGGGCATCCCGGTAGCGGCAGTATCTGTGGCCCCTGAGAGTCCACATCTGATGGAGGGTGAATATCAGTATGAAAATGAACAACAGAGTGGTGGGAAACTCTAAGAGGGCACCCCGGTAGCAGCAGTGTCTGTGGCCCCTGAGAGTCCACATCCGATGGAGGGTGAATATCAGTATGAAAACGAACAACAGGTAGACTTTCACAAATAGAGTGGTGGGAAACTCTAAGAGGGCATCCCGGTAGCGGCAGTGTCTGTGGCCCCTGAGAGTCCACATCTGATGGAGGGTGAATATCAGTATGAAAACGAACAACAGAGTGGTGGGAAACTCTAAGAGGGCACCCCAGTAGCGGCAGTGTCTGTGGCCCCTGAGAGTCCACATCCGATGGTGGGTGAATATCAGTTTAAAAAGGAACAACAGGTAGACTTTCACAAATAGAGTGGTGGGAAACTCTAAGGCGGCACCCCGGTAGCGGCAGTGTTTGTGGCCCCTGAGAGTCCACATCCGATGGAGGGTGAATATCAGTATGAAAACGAACAACAGAGTGGTGGGAAACTCTAAGAGGGCACCCTGGTAGCAGCAGTGTCTGTGGCCCCTGAGAGTCCACATCCGATGGAGGGTGAATATCAGTATGAAAACGAACAACAGAGTGGTGGGAAACTCTAAGAGGGCACCCCGGTAGCAGCAGTGTATGTGGCCCCTGAGAGTCCACATCTGATGGAGGGTGAATATCAGTATGAAAACGAACAACAGGTAGACTTTCACAAATAGAGTGGTGGGAAACTCTAAGAGGGCACCCCGGTAGTGGCAGTGTATGTGGCCCCTGAGAGTCCACATCCGATGGTGGGTGAATATCAGTTTAAAAAGGAACAACAGAGTGGTGGGAAACTCTAAGAGGGCACCCCGGTAGCAGCAGTGTCTGTGGCCCCTGAGAGTCCACATCTGATGGAGGGTGAATATCAGTATGAAAACGAACAACAGGTAGACTTTCACAAATTCAGTGGTGGGAAACTCTAAGAGGGCATCCCGGTAGCGGCAGTGTCTGTGGCCCCTGAGAGTCCACATCTGATGGTGGGTGAATATCAGTTTAAAAAGGAACAACAGGTAGACTTTCACAAATTCAGTGGTGGGAAACTCTAAGGCGGCACCCCAGTAGCGGCAGTGTCTGTGGCCCCTGAGAGTTCACATCCGATGGTGGGTGAATATCAGTATGAAAACGAACAACAGGGTGGTGGGAAACTCTAAGAGGGCACCCCGGTAGCGGCAGTGTCTGTGGCCCCTGAGAGTCCACATCTGATGGTGGGTGAATATCAGTATGAAAACGAACAACAGGTAGACTTTCACAAATTCAGTGGTGGGAAACTCTAAGAGGGCATCCCGGTAGCGGCAGTGTCTGTGGCCCCTGAGAGTCCACATCCGATGGTGGGTGAATATCAGTATGAAAACGAACAACAGGTAGACTATACTAACAGGTAGACTATACTAACTGAGCATTTTTAAACGTAAAAACTGCATTTTTTTATGCTTTTAGAATCACATCGAACTCATAAACATTAAAAGCAATAATCCTCCTTAAATAATAGCTGTACTTTTAAAACACATTAGCGCTTTTCACATAGCCAGTGTTATCAGGCAATTTGAAATGATAACCTATTACATGTGTTCTTTCCTGTGTTCTCCATGTGCTTTGAGATCTGTCCTCACGTGCCCGGGCCATTGTAAAATCGATCTTTTTCTATTCAGCTGTCTGCAGTCTGCACTGATGTGTTCTACTCAGACCAGGTCCTGAGGATACATGTAAGGTGAGTGCTTCACATAACTGTCTGATTCGATATCCAGGAACCATAAATGATCATTTCTATGATGTCCTCAGAGATCAGAAACTCTATGCGTACGTTTAGCTACACTTAGGCCCCATGTACTCAGGACACTTCTGAACGATGGAAACTGACTGCTGGAAAACGTAGGTAAAAAAACGCGTTTATGTGTGTTTGTGTTTAGAAGCGTTTTTTAAAGATAAGTACAGGAGAACCTCCCAAATGCCCAGAATGCACTGAAAAGCGGTAAATTATTAACTATTTCAGACTGTTTCCGAGAAATACAGAGAGTAGAAGCAGAGACAGCAGTATGTGTTGAGATTAGCTTAGGTGTGAGTTGCTCATTAACATTTCTTTTGTTTCCAAGGGTTGGAAAGGTGTCTGGTGGAGGGAGTCATTAAGGTCACCTGGCAGGGGGTCTTCATGAGGAATTTGAGGTGTGATTGGTCATTAACATATCTTTTGTTTCCAAGGGTGGGAGAGGTCTGAGGTGTAAATGGTCATTAACATATCTTTTGTTTCCAAGGGTGGGAGAGGTCTGAGGTGTAAATGTTCATTAACATATCTTTTGTTTCCAAGGGTGGGAGAGGTCTGAGGTGTGAATGGACATTAACATATCTTTTGTTTCCAAATGCGGGAGAGGTCTGAGGTGTGAATGGTCATTAACATATCTTTTGTTTCCAAGGGTGGGAGAGGTCTGAGGTGTGAATGGACATTAACATATCTTTTGTTTCCAAGGGTGGGAGAGGTCTGAGGTGTGAATGGTCATTAACATATCTTTTGTTTCCAAGGTCGGGAGAGGTCTGAGGTGTGAATTGGTCATTGAATGAGGAAAGAACAAAGAGAGGGCGCACAGGCCTAGGGCATTACCATAAAAAATGTTTAATAAGAAATAGAATAGGTGTTGTACTCACAAACGACAATAAAGTCAAGGCACATCATAAAAGAACAGCTGGGTCAACACCGCGCTGAGCAACAGTCCGTAATGGGGAATGTAGACATCCAATAGGCTGATGCGTTTCGAGGACTTGCCTCTTCCTCAGACTGAGTTGTGAGTACAACACCTATTTTTTATTAAACATTTTGTATGGTAATGCCCTAGGCCTGTGCGCCCTCTCTTTGTTCTTTCCTCATTCAGTATATTTGGATTCCCCCGGTCTGTTGAGGGCAGCAAGGTGTGCATGTTCCAGGACATGTTCTTAATGTGGTCGCAGCCTGCATCGAGTCCATCCCCAAGTGCAGGAGCATTTGTGTTTGCTGGTTCAGTGAATTGGTCATTGCAATGTGTGACAAGCTTAGTAGGAACATCCTGTGTTCAGTGTTTTGTCCATTTGGGCACCTTGAAAATGCTTTGCAGGCATTATTCATGATGAAAAAAGGTTCTGGACAGTGTCAGGAACTGGAAGAGTTAAAAAAATGATTAAAACGCAAAACACTTATAAACGTGATTTGCCATGTTTAGCCGCGTTTTGTGTTTGAAGCACTCATAAAATCAACGTCTGAACACAAGTTTGTTGCATTCAAAAAAACGACTGTAAACTCGACTGCCTGTAAGCGATGATGTGTACACGGACACAAAGGAAAACATTAGGGAGACTTCAGGGGCTGCTGAAAAAAAAGCTGAACAGCTCCTAAACGTGAGTTTATCAGCTGCAGCGTACATGAGCCCTTACAGGTGATCCCGGAGAGTCATATAGTGCACTGCACTAATGCAACGCCTGGGGATACAGATCACAAACATCTGGTCTCTGGCAACTCATATGTAGCCCTGACCATCCTACCAACCTGCCAATAAAGGAAATCAGGACACACATCTAAAAGGATCCCCGGGACCTCCCTCCATCATTGTACTGGTCTACAAATGTGTAGAATGCTTGTTGGGAGGTGCAGCATGGCATGGCGGGAGTAATTACACAGAGTCCAGTTGCAGAAACATAACTTATATTAACATCAAAGTTCAGTTTACAAACAGTTCCGGCGAGAAGGCACCTGACCGGGAACACTCACAGTATGTCTTGGAAATGTAGAACAGAGTGAGTCTTGAGCATGCCGACAGCGTCTGTCTCAAATGGTGGAATGCGACCTGGCTAGTCTATACCCAAGAGGGAGGATTCCAGAAAGGATGGCGTGTCCCTATCTTGTCTCTACTCATCTGGAACCTTTTCCTACCGCTATTCACTTTCCCTGACAGACAGGTGACCTGTCCCTATGCTACCCACTCGCACAATGCACGCCAAGCCTGGGAGCCAGGGTCTTAAATAGACTCTGCATGACCCAAGATGGCCACCAGACTCACATGGGGTTTAGCATTCAACAGGATTACTTCCCCAGTGACCCAGGAAACCATAGAGGAGTATGTTACGCTTGACTTCCTCTCCCTCTGCAATGCCACTGAGACTGAGCGCCCCCTGGAGTGGAGAAAATAGACTGCACCTGCCTACACGCTGATGGCTGAATGTCAGCGAAGCAATACCTACACTTTTCTGGGCTCTCTGAACAGCGGTAACAGCTTGGTAGAGGGATATGGTTAGATTTGGAAAATTGTTTGGTTTCCCTGGACATAGTAAAAGTGCTCATGTGGTTTGAGAATACAATTGATCCAAAAAAAGAACAATTGAGGTCTTTTACAAAACTGCACTCGCATTTTTTGTTTACCTTGAGGCAAACAAGGCGTTTGCCTAGGGCGGCAATTTTCAGGGGGGGTGCCCCCCAGAAGAAGGGACACAAGTGGCAGGGATGGGGACCTGGTCAGCTCCCAGGAGATCCGGAGGAGGCTGAGTGCTGATGGAGGGTGTGTGCTGCTTCTTTTATTGCGGAGGTTAAGGTTAGTGCATGATTCAGTTGTTCACGGCAGGGGTGGGGGGAGGGGATGTATAGCGGTCGGGGTATGGTGGGGTGGAGGGGGTGCCAAACTCAAAAAAGCCTATGAAAAAGGTACCAGGGGCATCTCATGGGGCCCCCTACTGACCCCGGGCAATACCTAAGTTTCCAAATGGTCAGTCTGTCCCTGGCCCTAACTTACATTCTTGCCATGGCCAATTTAGATAGGGGCCAGTTAACCTACCACCAGCATGTGCAGGAGGAAACTGGAATACCCAGAGGAAATCCAAGGACAGGGGCGGACTGACCATTTGGAAACTCGGGCACTGCCTGAGGGTCTGGGGTCAGTAGGGGCCCCATGAGATGCCCCTGGTACCTTTTTCATAGGCTTTTTTGAGTTTGGGCAAGGACACAGGGGCCCCATGATCCCCTATTGCCCGGGGGCCCCATGAGTTGTCAGTCCGCCCCTGTCCAAGGAAGCACATGGAGAACATGCCAACTTCAGGTGAGTGGTTTCATAGCTTGGATTCAAACCAATAACCCTAAACTCGAGCTGTGCTATCTGCTGATCAGTTGTTTGTTTTGTAATCAAGCAACTGATCAGCAGATTGCACAGCTAAAGTCTACACCGCCCAGGAAACATACATGTCATGATGTCAGACAGAGCTAATAGCTGTGAGAGACTGGTAAAGGCATCATGACTGTACGGATCACAAAGAGAGGGGACTGGTTGAAGTAGTTGAGATGGGAAATGAAGGCAGGTGCAAGTTTAGAGGAAATTGATAGCCATCCGTTTTGACAAAGGAGAGGACTGGCTAAAATTGGGGTAAAAAAAAGACGTCTTTAATTTGTTGCCAGGGCTCCTTCCCAACCAGGGGCGGACTGACAACCTATGGGGCCCCTGGGCAATAGGGGATCATGGGGCCCCTGTGTCCTCGCCCACACTCAAACCACACCCAAAAAAGCCTATGAAAGGTACCAGGAGCATCTCATAGGGCCCCCTACTGACCCTGGGCCCTCGAGCAGTGCCCGAGTTCCCAAATGGTCAGTCCGCCCCTGTTCCCAACCTTGCCATGCCTCCGATCATAACCGCCCCTGAAAACAGAAGACGCCGACTCATTCATAGGACGCATCTTCACTTGTTCCTTCTCTCGTCTTCAGATTGCCGGCGCCACTTGTGGAAGGCTTTCATCTTGCCGGAGAGTAGAGGGAAGGCGCTCCGCCGCCGGGCCTTCTCATTGTGCACACATCTCTATCAGAGAGGCTCTACCAGGCAGCCAGAGACACGAGTGGCCAATCAGTATTCAGCGTGGGCCGCGGAGGGGATTGAGGCTTTTTATGCTGCGAATTCAGCTGACAAGTGGCGTCATGGAGGAGCGGGGCTATCAGCGGCTGCCATCACAGAGGGCTCAGGGAAGAATGAGACGATTATCCCCCCCCCCCACCTCCTAAACGCCGAGCCCTGATTGCGAGATGTGTGCATGACGGATCTCCGGCGACAGGCCTCTTCGCCGCGCTGAGAGCTTCTGTTTGCAGATGTCAGAATCGCACAGGATCCTCACAAAGAGACACTGGAAGAGGAGGAATGATCGGGAGCGCAGGTGGCAGATCAGAGCCGGCGGGCAGAGGTGGAGCTCTGCGCAAAAAATGCAAATCAAACGCTTAGGGCGCCGCTTATACAGGGGGGAAAAAATCATTAAAGGGCCAGTCCACCCAGAAATGATATTTCAGTGATTGGGGAATTACTGAGGGGTTCCCACCATCCCTGTGCTGAGATCCCAGGCCTGTACACCCGCTGTGCCCATTATGAGGGGTTCCCACCATCCCTGTGCTGAGTTCCCGGGTCTGTATACCCGCTGTGCCCATTATGAGGGGTTCCCACCATCCCTGTGCTGAGTTCCCGGGTCTGTATACCCGCTGTGCCCATTATGAGGGGTCCCACCATCCCTGTGCTGAGTTCCCAGGCCTGTACAACTGCTGTGCCCATTATGAGGGGTTCCCACCATCCCTGTGCTGAGTTCCCGGGTCTGTACCCCCGCTGTGCCCATTATGAGGGGTTCCCACCATCCCTGTGCTGAGTTCCCGGGTCTGTACACCCGCTGTGCCCATTATGAGGGGTTCTCACCATCCCTGTGCTGAGATCCCAGGCCTGTACACCCGCTGTGCCCATTATGAGGGGTTCCCACCCTCCCTGTGCTGAGTTCCCAGGCCTGTACAACCGCTGTGCCCATTATGAGGGGTCCCACCATCCCTGTGTAGAGTTCCCGGGTCTGTACACCCGCTGTGCCCATTATGAGAGGTTCCCACCATCCCTGTGCTGAGCTCCCAGGCCTGTACACCCGCTGTGCCCATTATGAGGGGTTCTCACCATCCCTGTGCTGAGATCCCAGGCCTGTACACCCGCTGTGCCCATTATGAGGGGTTCCCACCCTCCCTGTGCTGAGTTCCCGGGTCTGTACACCCGCTGTGCCCATTATGAGGGGTTCCCACCATCCCTGTGTAGAGTCCCCGGGTCTGTACACCCGCTGTGCCCATTATGAGGGGTTCCCACCATCCCTGTGCTGTGTTCCCGGGTCTGTACACCCACTGTGCCCATTATGAGGGGTTCCCACCATCCCTGTGCTGAGTTCCCAGGTCTGTACACCCACTGTGCCCATTATGAGGGGTTCCCACCATCCCTGTGCAGAGTTCCCGGGTCTGTACACCTGCTGAGTGTACATCCCATGTGGGTGTTACCTAGGGTGGTCTGCATGCAAATCCAGCCTGGCTAGGAATGCCCCCTCCTCCAGACTGACACCCACCCATCAAGACATCTCCATATTTGCATAACTCCTCCCACTGCACCTCTTGAGAGGAGTGCTGAGGCCGGGCGCTGTGATGTTTTCTGGAAGCTATGAACAGCTAATAATGGAATCTTGTACTCCTCCTACCAGCCCATCCCCCACAGTTACTACCTTTTGTACCACTAGCCCCTCCCTCTTAGATTGTAAGCTCCCAGGATCAGGGCCCTCCTATCCCTCTTGTATTGAACTGTATTGTTGCTGTATTGTCTCCCGTTATATTGTAAAGCGCTGAGCAAACTGTTGGCGCCATAAATCCTGTATAATAATAATAATAATAATAATAGCACCCTGTTGGCTCCTCCCACCAGCCATGATCTGCCTGCACTGCATAATGAAGCACAGGGACCCAGTGATGACATCACTAGGAGCAAAATAAAAATATGTAATGAAAAAGAAGGATTTTACTAAGAAATGTAATTAGTATGTTGATGAAAGGGGGGGGGGGGGATTAAACTTCAGCCTACAAGTGGAAGTAAAGGCAGTGTGAGTGGGAGTGTGCAGGAGGGGCAGTGTGAGTGGGAGTGTGCAGGAGGGGCAGCCAACAGGAGAAGCCCCCAGTGATCTCTATGGGTGACGTCACTTCCCAGGCGGAGAGCACCGCTGGAGACCGGCTGCAGAACAGGTAAGTACAGCGATTATTCCTGCACAGGGCTAGGTAGGTCAGGCACAGAATTTGGCTGAGAGTAGAGCAGGCCATAGACGGGTCGTTTATCGGCCAAATTGTTAGTCGATAAACGAAAAAATCAGTCGTTGCCACCAATGCTCACGAAAGAATGGGACAAGAAAGCAGTTTGACACAGACAGGGGAGCTCACCATACAATGTGACGGGGGAGCGCACCATACAATGTGACAGGGGAGCAGACCATACAATGTGACAGGGGAGCGCATTATACAATGTAACAGGGGAGCGTACCGTACAATGTGACAGGGGAGCGCACCATACAATGTGACAGGGGAGCAGACCATACAATGTGACAGGGGAGCGCATTATACAATGTGACAGGGGAGTAGACCATACAATGTGACAGGGGAGCGCACCATACAATGTGACAGGGGAGCGCACCATACAATGTGACAGGGGAGCGCACCATACAATGTGACAGGGGAGCAGACCATACAATGTGACAGGGGAGTGCACCATACAATGTGACAGTGGAGCGCACCATACAATGTGACAGGGGAGCGCACCATACAATGTGACAGGGGAGCAGACCATACAATGTGACAGGGGAGCGCACCATACAATGTGACGGGGGAGCGCACCATACAATGTGACAGGGGAGCGCACCATACAATGTGACGGGGGAGCGCACCATACAATGTGACGGGGGAGCGCACCATACCATGTGACGGGGGAGCCCACCATACAATGTGACGGGGGAGCGCACCATACAGTGTAACAGGAGAGCGCACCATACAGTGTAACAGGAGAGCGCACCATACAGTGTGACGGGGGAGCGCACCGTACAGTGTGACGGGGGAGCGCACCGTACAGTGTGACGGGGGAGCGCACCGTACAATGTGACAGGGGAGCGCACCGTACAATGTGACAGGGGAGCGCACCGTACAATGTGACAGGGGAGCGCACCGTACAATGTGACAGGGAAGCGCACCGTACAATGTGACAGGGAAGCGCACCGTACAATGTGACAGGGAAGCGCACCGTACAATGTGACAGGGGAGCGCACCGTACAATGTGACAGGGGAGCGCACCATACAATGTGACAGGGGAGCGCACCATACAATGTGACAGGGGAGCGCACCATACAATGTGACAGGGGAGCCCACCATACCATGTGACAGGGGAGCCCACCATACCATGTGACAGGGGAGCGCACCATACAATGTGACAGCAATACTAATACATTATGTTTTTATTTGGATACATTTGTTGCAACCACAAGACTTCTTCTTCTTCTCCTAAATCACAAGCAGACTGTATGTATACATGAGACACCGAACGTGAGGACCCGGCCACAAGACATCATTGCCATGCAGTATTACTAGCCGCACCATCCGCTTTCTTCCAAAAGAGAGATCATTTTCATATGGAAAAATATTTTCGGATATACAGTTGTGTTCAAAATACTAGCCGTCAGACATCACTAACCGGATCAATCCCTGTTTTTGGTGGAAATGATATTTCTACATGGCAAATAATTTCCTAGCAGGTGTAGTAGAGTCATAGAAATCCAACAGACCCCACAGTCATGACATGCATGCTGCTGATTCTGTGTCATTGAATCACTCATTGAAAGGGGCGTGTTCACAATAATAGCCGTGTGGAGTTCTATTAGTGACGTCATTCATCCTTTGATAAACAGGTGGCAATTATTGCCCTTATTTAAGGAAGGAAGGCAGCAAATGTTGGACATGCTGGTTACAGTGCATTTCTCTCTGAAATTCTGAGGAAAATGGGTCGTTCCAGACATTGTTCAGAAGAACAGCGTACATTGATTAAAAAGTTGATTGGAGGGGAAAACATATAAAGAAGTGCAGAAAATGATTGGCTGCTCAGCTAAAATGATGGCAAATGCTTTAAAATGGCAACCAAAACCTGAAAGACGAGGAAGAAAGCGAAAAACTACCATTGGAATGGATAGAATAGCCAAAATGGGGCGGACTCAGCCAACAATCAGCTCCAGGAAGATGAAAGAAGGTGTGACGTTCCCTGTGAGGACTCAGCCAACAATCAGCTCCAGGAAGATGAAAGAAGGTGTGACGTTCCCTGTGAGGACTGTTACAATTAGAAGACGCCGATGTGAAGCCAAGCTATCTGCAAGAAGTCCCCGCAAAGTCCCACTGTTGGGAAAAAGACGTGTGCTGAAGAGGTTACAATCTGCCAAAGAGCACATTGACCGGCCTAAAGAGAAATGGGGCAACATTTTGTGGGCTGATGGAAGTAAGATTGTTCTTTTTGGGTCTAGTGGGCGGAGACAGTTTGTCAGACGACCCCCAAACACTGAATTCAGTACACTGTGAAGACCGTGAAGCATGGCGGTGCAAGCATCATGATATGGGGATGTTTCTCATACTACGGTGTTGGACCTATTTATCGCATACCAGGGATCATGGATCAGTTTGAATACATCAGAATACTTGAAGAGGTCATGCTGCCTTATGCTGAAGAGGAAATGCCCTTGAAATGGGGGTTCCAACAAGACAACGACCCCAAACACACCAGTAAACGTGCAACATCTTGGTTCCAGACCGACAAGATGGACGTTATGGAGTGGCCAGCCCAATCCCCGGATCTTCATCCAATAGAAAACTTGTGGGGTGACATCAAAAATGCCGTTTCTGAGGCAAAACCAAGAAATAGAGAAGAACTGTGGAATGTGGTCCAATCATCCTGGGCTGGAATACCTGATCACAGGGGCCAGAAGTTGGGGGACTCCATGCAACACAGATGTACAGCAGTTCTCAGAAACAGTGCGACTACAACCAAATATTCATGAAGTCATTCAAAGGAAAGCAAAATCTTCAAACATTTCTCAGTTTATATAGTGAATGTTTGAGTTTGTAAAGAAGAATACAAACACTGATATTTTTTTGAACAATCTAATATTTATTTATTTATTTCAGGTACTTATATTGCTGTCAATGTATGCAGTACTTTACATATATATTGAAAATTCACATCAGTCCCCGCCCCCGAGGAGCGTACAATCTAAGGTCCCTAACTCACATTCATACATACACATATTAGGGCCAATATAGACAGGAGCCAATTAACCTACCAGCATGTCTATGGAGTGTGGTAGGAAACCAGAGCACCCAGAGGAAACCCACACAAGCACAGGGAGAACATGCAAACTCCATGCAGGAGGCGCCATTTACTGCAAGGCAGACGTACTAACCACTAACCCACAATATTCACTTTTCTTCCATTTTTTTTAGAGGAAAAACACAAATTTGATGTATTTTTCTTCATGTTGTGATTTGGAATAGAATGTGTCGTGTTCCCAATGCATTTGTGTGGATGGAAATAAAAGCTATTAGAAGGATTTTCAGCTTTATTCACTTTTTTCATCACACTGCTATTATTTTGAACACAATTGTATGTAATGTAATTTCTCCCTTTATTCTGGGACATCCAAGCTTCAGAAAGGCAATATGTGTAAAATGTCGCTTTAGATGTCAGAGGTCAAGTACAGAGCAAGCTGTGACAATTTCATAAAAAGAATGCTGGCAACCTTGCAGGTCACGGCTCATGCGCAGATCTTTTATCGGTAAAACGATCGGCCGATTTGCCCATCATTGCCGGGAAAATCGGGTGCAAAAAAACCTGAAAAACGACCGACCAATTAACCCACTAACGGTGAGAAAATTGGCCGATTTTTGACCTGTCTATGGCCGGCATAGATGTACAGTTGCAAGAAAAAGTATGTGAACCCCTTGGGATTACGTGGAGTTTTGCATGAATTGGGCATAAAATGTGCTCTGAACGTCATCTAAGTCACAACAATAGAAGAACACAGTCTGCTGAACATAATACTACACAAACATTAGATGTTGCCATGGTTTATTTGCACATAACATGTAAACATTCACAGTGCAGGGAGGAAAAAGTATGTGAGGCCCTAGCTTAATGACTTCTCCCAGAGCTAATTGGAGCCAGGAGTGAGCCAACCTTGACTCCAATCAGTGTGATGATATTGGATGTGTTGCTGACACCTGTTTTGGGTTTACTGGTTCTAAGAAGCACTGTCTGATGTGAACCATGCCTCGCAGAAAAGAGCTCTCAGAAGACCTACCATCAAGAATTGTTGACTTGCATGAAGCTGGAAAGGGTTACAAAAGTATCTCCAAAAGCCTTGATGTTCATGTGTCCACGGTAAGACAGACTGTCTACAAATGGAGAAAGTTTAGCACTGTTGCTACTCTCCCTAGGCGCGGTCGTCCTGTAAAAATGACTGCAAGAGCACAGCGCAGAATGCTGCATGAGGTAAAGAAGAATCCCAGAGTGTCAGCTAAAGACCTACAGAAATCTCTGGCACATGCTAACATTTTTGTTGACACATCTACAATAAGGAAAACATTAAACAAGAATGGAGTACATGGGAGGACACCACGGAGGAAGCCATTGCTGTCCAAAAAGAAGATTGCAGCACGTTTGAAGTTTGCAAAAGAGCACCTGGATGTTCCACAGCACTACTGGCAAAATATACTGTGGACAGATGAAACCAAGATTGAGTTGTTTGGGAAGAACACACAACACTATGTGTGGAGAAAAAAAGGCACAGCACACCAACATCAAAACCTCATCCCCACTGTGAAACATGGCGGAGGGAGCATTATGGTTTGGGGCTGCTTTGCTGCCTCAGGGCTGGACGGATTGTTGTCATTGATGGGAAAATGAATTCCAGAGTTTATCAAGACATTTTGCAGGAAAACGTACGACCATCTGTCCGCCAACTGAAGCTCCGCAGAGGATGGGTGATGCAACAGGACAATGACCCAAAGCATACAAGTAATTCAACAAAACAATGGCTGCAACAGCACAGAATACGCCTTCTGGAGTGGCCCAGTCAGAGTCCTGACCTCAACCCCATTGAAATGCTGTGGCATGACCTTAAGAGAGCGATTCACACCAGACATCCCAAGAATATTGCTACACTGAAACAGTTTTGTGAAGAGGAGTGGTCCAAAATGACTCCAGATCGTTGTGCAGGTCTGATCTGCAACTACAGGAAAAGTTTGGTTGAGGTTATTGCTGCCAAAGGAGGGTCAACCAGTTATTAAGTCCAAAGGTTCACATACTTTTTCCTCCCTGCACTGTGAATGTTTACATGTTATGTGCAATTAAACCATGGCAACATCTAATGTTTGTGTAGTATTATGTTCAGCAGACTGTGTTCTTCTATTGTTGTGACTTAGATGACGTTCAGAGCACATTTTATGCCCATTTCATGCAAAACTCCACGTAATCCCAAGGGGTTCACATACTTTTTCTTGCAACTGTAGAGTTGGGAAGGTTTCGCCTTTACTTCCACTTTATTCCGGAATATTCACGTTCTTTTTTGCCAATCTTGAAAAGACATGACACGGCAAACGTGACACTTTATCTGCTACAGAGCTGCTGCTTCCACCTCCAGAAGACAGTGAGAGCGCAGCGTTCTACCAAAGAGGTCGCCCACTGAAAGAGTGTACTAGATTGTGTGTGAATGGCTGAAGGGGGGGGGGGGGCGGGATAATAGAATCTAGGTATTCCATACAAATGTCTCATTCCACCCCAAGTCATTCACTCCTGACACACAGCAAAGTCCTCCTCACAGTGAGAACCAAATTCAAATGGGAGACTTGAGATGCCGGATCAGAGATGATAATCATGTACATCCTGTGAGCAGCTCACAGTGTGCAGTGACATCAGAGGAAGCTATCTCAGTCCAGGAGAGGGAGAAGCCAGTACAACTGTGCAAGACTGAAGGGGAGGACCAGGCACACCTGTGCAAGACTGAAGGGGAGGAGCCGGTACACCGGTGCAAGACTGAGGGGGAGGAGCCGATACACCTGTGCAAGACTGGAGGGGAGGAGCCAGTACACCTGTGCAAGACTGAAGGGGAGGAGCCGATACACCTGTACAACACTGGAGGGGAGGAGCCGGTACAACTGTATAAGACTGAAGGGGAGGAGCCGGTACAACTGTGCAAGACTGAAGGGGAGGAGCTGGTACACCTGTGCAAGACTGAAGGGGAGGAGCCGGTACACCTGTGCAAGACTGGAGAGGAGGAGCCGATACACCGGTGCAAGACTGAGGGGGAGGAGCCGATACACCTGTGCAAGACTGGAGGGGAGGAGCCAGTACACCTGTGAAAGACTAAAGGGGAGGAGCCAATACACCTGTACAACACTGGAGGGGAGGAGCCGGTACAACTGTGTAAGACTGAAGGGGAGGAGCCGGTACAACTGTGCAAGACTGAAGGGGAGGAGCCGGTACACCTGTGCAAGACTGAAGGGGAGGAGCTTGTACAACTGTGCAAGAATGGAGGGGAGGAGCCGGTACACCTGTGCAAGACTGGAGGGGAGGAGCCGATACAACTGTGCAAGGCTGAAGGGGAGGAGCCTGTACACCTGTGCAAGACTGAAGGGGAGGAGCAGGAATACCTGTACAAGACTGGAGGGGAGGAGACGGTACACCTGTGCAAGACTGGAGGGGAGGAGCCTGTACACCTGTACACCTGTGCAAGACTGAGGCGGAGGAGCAGGAATACCTGTACAGCACTGGAGGGGAGGAGGCGGTACACCTGTGCAAGACTGGAGGGGAGGAGCCAGTACACCTGTGTAAGACTGAAGGGGAGGAGCCAGTACACCTGTGCAAGACTTGAGGGGAGGAGCCGGTACACCTGTGCAAGACTGGAGGGGAGGATCCGAAACACCTGTGTAAGACTGGAGGGAAGGCGGGTGCTTAGCTTTAACTAGTTGCCGACCGCAGATAGCTGAATGACGGCTGCACTGTGGCCAGCCAGTTCTGGCAGGGCGTCATATGACGTCCTCCCAAACCGCGCTCTCCTGCGTGCCCCCAGGGGCGCGCACCCGGCGATCTCTATGCATGCTGTGTCCTACGGACACAGCTGATCATGTGATGTGGTAAAAGGCCAATCACAGCGGCCTTTTACCACGTGATCACAGGGCAATGCAATTGCCGGTTCTCGGCTGCACTTTCCTCACGCTGTCAGAGAACGAAGAAAGTACTGCCGTGAACCGGCAGTTGTCAGAGCACTGATGATCGGTGCCCTGGTGATCGGTGCCCAGCAGTGCCACTCACCAGTTCCGCCCACCTGTGCACAGCAGTGCCACCCACCTGTGCCCAGCAGTGCACCCACCTGTGCCCAGCAGTGCCACCCACCAGTGCCCATCAGTGCAGCCCAGCAGTGCCACCAGTCAGTGCCCAGCAGTTGCGCCAGTCAGTGCCCAGCAGTGCCACCAGTCAATGCTCAGCAGTTGTGCCAGTCAGTGCCTAGCAGTGCCACCAGTCAGTACCACCTATCAGTGCCGCCTATCAGTGCCACCTTATTAGTGCTGCCTATCAGTGCCGCCTATCAGTGCCCATCAGTGCTGTCTATCAGTGCCCATCAGTGCCGCCTATCAGTGCCACCTATCAGTGCTGTTTATCAGTACAGCCTCATCAACGCACATCAGTGAAGGAGAAAAATGACCTGTTTGCAAAATTTTATAATAGAAACAAAGAAACTTTTTTTTCAATTTTTTTACTCTTTTCTTGTTTATAGTGCAAAAAAGTAAACCCCCCAGCGGTGAGTAGATACCACCAAAAGAAAGCTCTATTAGTGAGAAAAAAATGATAAAACTTTCATATGGATACAATGTTGCATGACAGAAATGTAAAGATCGCTCTGGTCCATAGGGGTGTACAGGGGGAGAGCTGAACGGGTTCAATATAACTCCCACTGTTATGTGTTGCTCCTGCGGTGGCAGTGACACTACTATGCAGCCCAAGGGTCCCTTGACACCCTCACAAATGATGTGCTGGACCCTGTTCTCTGGCATGTTCTATTATGACAACACTATGATTCTATTTTACACCCTGGATGTAATTGTTATTAATGTAACTCCATCATAGCACTAATTATGGAAATTGTATGACACCTAAAGCGGTTTTAAACTCTCAGTTTTTTCAGCTGCTGATTTAATCCCTTACTGAGAACGCAGCTCCTTTTTTCATTCTATCCTCGCCGATGTTCCAGTGTAAGCTGTCGCCATGACCTCTGCCCCCTGGCTTCCTGCTTCAGGGTGGCTCCTCCTCCCCACAACCGTGGCCGGTGGTTGTGGGGGTCTGCAGGTGGGGGGCTTATCGGAATCTGGAAGCCCCCATTAACAAGCTGGCCCCCAGATCCCGGCCCCTCCCCTCCATGTGAATGAGTATGGGGTACATGGTACTGCTACCCATTCACAAAAAAAAAAGAGTAGTAAAAAATGATAGAAGACAGTGTTTGACAAGTCCTGTTTTTTAAAAAACAAAAATAGAAAATGTCCCCCAAGGTAGATCCAACGCCTATGCCTGAAAAAAGAAAAAAAAACGCTCCACTCTCAATCAGTGGTAAATTTAGGTTTTGTGCTCCCCTAGGCAACACAAAAATCAGACCCCCTCCCTGTCGGAGAGAGCCAGACATCGACCAACACCAGACCCCCCCTCCTCGGCCATGGATAGAACCTGACAGTGACTGTCAAGACCCCTGCCCTATCCCCACCCCCAACCAAGAGAGCCTTCCACTAATGCCTACCCCCCTGCCGGCAACAGAAAGAAAAACACTCACCTTCACAGATCAGGACATCCCCGTGAGCGACAATCGGGCTCTGCATACACCATCAAGCAGCCCACAGCCTCTCTCGGATCCCACCTGATCCCCATGCCGTATATGTCCTTTCTTCTGGGTGGTAGTGCTGCCCCCCCCTAAAAATGCCGCCCTAGGCAAATGTCTTGTTTGCCTTGTGGTAAATACGCCCCTTCTCTCAATGCTGCCTCCCGCCGTCTGGCAGCTGAGCTGGCATGATAGTTCTTAAATACTGTGATGATGTCATAAGGGGGCGAGGTTACCCCCTCCCCTTGTGACGTCGTAATGCGCTGTGAATGGCCAAAGCATTGCACCGACCTGTGGTCAGGTGCGTTGCTTTGACCAATCACAATGCACTGTCATGACGCAATGCATCGTGGGGCACGGCAGGCAAACAGGCTGCCGAACGTCCTTACCGTTCATGTGTTTGCTGTTCGAGTCGAACATGAAGCCCATCAGTAGTAGCCCACCCCCCGACAGGAAGTTGGATCATAGCAGGAATTTGGAGATTTGGAGGAAGCTGAGAGCAAAATAATGAACCTTTCTGAGATTAGAATATACACTTGAACAATATTTTTTAAAACCAGAGTTTAGTGGCACTTTAACTCTTTCGTGTGAAGACCAGAAGTTCAGGGAAGCAGCACAGAGAGAGCAGGAAGCAGCTGCATTGAAATGTTTAATTTATTGTGCTCAATGTGTTAATTTAAAAAACATTGAGGGTTTAATGTAGTAAATGGGGGGGGAGGGGGTTGCTTTTATAACACAACGTCTGGCTGTGTCGTATATGTGGCAGCATTTATAGATGAGTAAAAATAATCGCATAAATCCTGCTTACAAATGATCTATTTTTCCCCTTAAAACGGATGATTGCAGTGAACAAGCTGATGGTGTTTCCAGTCTATACGTTATCCATTATCCACAGAGAATGAGGCATTTACTACAAATCCATAGCTGTTATATGATCTCAGTCCTGCTTCCCCATACACATCCCAGCCACATATTCTGATTATTCCGCACACAGGGGACAATGGAGGTATACTGCCATCTGTTGGCTGCCGCTATAATGCAGCTCGTCCCCCAGCTGCAATGATTTCCACCCCTGTTCCAAGGACAAACAAACTATCTGTCTTCCCAGGTTGAGGCCATGGTGCCTGTTCATAAAAGGAGGGTGTCGCCTCGAAGAGACTCTGCTCCAGAAATACGGAGAATGGGATAACATGCATCAAGGGAGCCGTGTCGCGGTGTGACTTTCACATAATGCCTGTTACAAAATCATTAGAGGCTGCGATTTGTCTTCCCAAACGCATTGCTCAGTATTTTGTTCTTTTTTTTTAAAGAAACAGATTGGAAGAAAATGGAAATGCACTTCCTGGCATGTAAGGATGCCTAGGCTCTCCAGGACCGACAACCTCATACTGGGAAAATTGTTTCATATGCAGTGCCCCTCTAGTCAGCCAGGGGGAGCTAGCTAGGTTTTTCAGTTAGAGGCTAGATAGCAGCCTGGTATGAGTCAGCCTGGTAACTTTAGGTCAGGGCTGAGGGCTCTGCTGGTCAGTTCCCTGATACCTCCCCCTGCTCTAGAAGCTTGAGAAGTTTCTAGAAGGTAGTGGGTGGGAGGGGCTGATCTGAAGTGGGAGACTTGGCATGGGTTCAGGGTAGCCCTTAAGAATGGGAGAGCCTGACCAGGAAGTGGTGAGTGTTGGGTGGAAGATGGAGTGAGAAGGCTGGAGTGTGGAGCCTGGGAGGGGGCTCAGGGAATGGCCTACCTACAGGCAGGATCTTGGAAGGAAGATCTCTCAGCCTCAACCATCCCCTGAGAGAGGACAACCTGAGAAGCAGGGAAGGAGTCAGCCCAGCATAAGGCCTGAAGGCAGCCACCAACACAACAACTAGATAGCAGCTTGGTATGAGTCAGCCCAGTAACTTTAGGTTAGGGCTAAGTGTTTTGCGTGTCAGTTCCCTGATACCTCCCCCTGCTCTAGAAGCTTGAGAAGTTTCTAGAAGGTAGTGGGTGGGAGGAGCTGATCTGCATGTTCAGGTGACTAATCCCGAAACAGGAGACTTAGCATGGGTTCAGGGTAGCCCTTAAGTATGGGAGAGCCTGACCAGGAAGTGGTGAGTGTTGGGTGGAAGATGGAGTGAGAAGGCTGGAGTGTGGAGCCTGGGAGGGGGCTCAGGGAATGGCCTACATACAGGCAGGATCTTGGAAGGAGGATCTCTCAGCCTCAACCATCCCCTGAGAGAGGACAACCTAGGAAGCAGGGAAGGAGCCAGCCCAGCATAAGGCTAGAAGGCAGCCACCAACACAACAAGCTTACAGGACAGGACCGAATGAGTAATCCTGCACCCCCCTGGGCCGGATAAGGGGAGAGGGCAGTCGGGTGGCAAACCCAACTAACTCCTTGTCTGGGGATGCTCTACTACAGTGGCAGTTTCTGGGTCCCCTTACTCAGAGATTCCCTCAGGAAGCTGGGTGGAGAGGAGGATTCATCTGGCCTCTGAGGAGGTACACCAGAAGCCCAGTTGAAAAGGCTGAAGGTGCTAATTTGCCCATTGCACCATCAGTAAAGGTGAGAGGTTCTGCAGCACTGCTTAAGAAATCCCAGTAGAAAAGGCTGAAGGCACCAACGTGCCCACTGTACGATCGGTGCAGAAGAGAAGTAGTGCAGCGCTGCTTAAGGAAGCCGAGCTGAAAGGGCTGAAGGCACCAATATGCCCGCTACACCATTGGTGCTGAAAAGAAGTCCTGTAGCACTGCTTGAAGAAGCCTAGTTGAAAAGGCTAGAGGTGGTAATTTGCCCATTGCACCATCGGTGCAGAAGAGATGTCTTGCAGCACTGCTTACAGAAGCCAAGTTGAAAAGGCTGGAGGCACCAATATGCTCGCTGCAACATCGGTGCAGCAGAGAGGTCTTGCAGCACTGCTTAAGGAAGCCCAGTTAAAAAGTCTGACGGCACTAATGTGCCCACTGTACCATCGGTGCAGAAGAGAGGTCCTGTAGCACTGCTTAAAGAAGCCCAGTTGAAAAGGCCAGACGTGGTAATTTGCCCACTGCAGCATCAGTGCAAAAGAGTGGTCCTGTACCACTGCTTAAGAAAGCCAGGTTGAAAAGTCTGGAGACACTAATATGTTGCCCACTGTACCATCGGTACAGAAGAGAGGTCTTGCAGCGCTGCTTAAGGAAGCCCAGTGAAAAAGGCTGAAGGCACTGATGTGCCCACTGTACCATCGGTGCAGAAGAGAGGTCTTGAAGCACTGCTCACGGAAGCCCAGTTAAAAAGGTTGAAGGCACTAATGTGCCCACTGCACCATTGGTGCTGAAGAGAAGTCCTGTAGCACTGCTTGAAGAACCTAGTTCAAAAGGCTAGAGGTGGTAATTTGCCCATTGCACCATCGGTGCAGAAGAGATGTCTTGCAGCACTGCTAACGGAAGCCAAGTTGAAAAGGCTGGAGGCACCAATACACTGTACCATCTGTGCAGAAGAGAGGTCCTGTAGCACTGCTTCAAGAAGCCAATCTGGAGGAACTAATATGCCCGCTGCACCATCAGTACAGAAGAGAGGTCTTGCACCACTGCCTAAGGAAGTACAGGTAAAAAGGCTGGAGGCGGTAACTTGCCCAATGCAGCATCTGTACAGAAGAGAGGTCCTGCAGCACTGCTTAAGGAAGCTAAGTTTAAAGGGCTGAAGGCATCAATGTGCCCACCGTACCATCGGTACAGAAGAGAGGTCCTGCAGCACTGCTTAAGAAAACCGAGTTGGAAAGGCTGGAGGTGCTACTTTTCCCATTGCACCACCAGTATGCAGCAGGCTGATATCCTCATGAATCTGAAGCAAGTTAAAGCTGAGAGTTGGCTATTGTACAAGACATGGTGAACCCTGTACTGGATGGTCAGGACTTCCTCAAGGCCATCTTGTTCATAGAGTCACAGAGAGCCTACAGGTACTGTAAATGGTCCTCTGAGTTGGGAAGAGCTATTTATGAAAATAGGGGGTAGCACTCTCTAGCCTTTATTTTATAGTTATCTCAGGCCCCATGGGTTGGGTTAGGGTGGTGCATACTACCATATGTGTGCTGCCATGTAGGAGCCAGGAAAGCTGTATATCTGCAGTGCGAGATCATCTAAGAACATCTTGCGCACAGCATTTTGTTTTTGCACTTTAGCACTTTTTTATAGGTTTGTCACATCAGTAGTGGTTTGCACACATTTAGAAAAGGTACATTTGAGGGGTGTCAGGTAGTGGCGTTTAATTCCTCGAATTTGTTAACTGCTTTGGGATCTCCAAAGATAAAATAGCTGCTTCCCCCTTCCTTTGGTGGCACCCTTATATTTACATTCGGTGGCGCCATCAATAGAAAGTTTTTTTTAGCAAAGTCATCTAAGGCACTGCTGCCTGTGACTACTAGAGTGAGATTTGGTGCTGTCACTATTTGTGCTGCTCACTGTTCTCCTTGCTGAAGAGGAAGCTGTACCTGAGGATCTGCAGTGCAAGGATATCCCTGCTTCTGCTTCATTTGTTCTGTGGATTGGTGCTTCTGCTGCTATTTGATCACTCCATCAGTCACCAGGTCTTAAAGTGCTACTATATCTGATCTCCCTGGACCCCTCATTCACTACATCTGGTCTCCCCAGACCCTGCATTCACTATGTCCGCTCTCCCCAGACCCTACATTCACTATATTTGGTCTTCCCAGACCCTGCATTCACTATATCGGGTCTCCCCGGACCCTGCATTCACTATATCCGGTCTCCCCAGACCCTACATTCACTATATCCGCTCTCCCCGGACCCCGCATTCACTATATCCACTCTCCCCGGACCCTGCATTCACTATATCCACTCTCCCTGGACCCTGCATTCACTATATCCGCTCTCCCCGGACCCCGCATTCACTATATCTACTCTCCCTGGACCCTGCATTCACTATATCCGCTCTCCCCGGACCCCGCATTCACTATATCCGCTCTCCCCGGACCCCGCATTCACTATATCCGCTCTCCCCTGACCCCGCATTCACTATATCCACTCTCCCCGGACCCTGCATTCACTATATCCGCTCTCCCCGGACCCCGCATTCACTATATCCGCTCTCCCCGGACCCCGCATTCACTATATCCGCTCTCCCTGGACCCTGCATTCACTATATCCACTCTCCCCGGACCCTGCATTCACTATATCCACTCTCCCCGGACCCTGCATTCACTATATCCACTCTCCCCGGACCCTGCATTCACTATATCCGCTCTCCCCGGACCCCGCATTCACTATATCCGCTCTCCCCGGACCCTGCATTCACTATATCTGGTTTCCCACAGTACACACAACATGGAAATGCAATTATTTTAGTAAATATAAACTGCTAAATACCTTTTTTCATCAGCAGTATATAGCAGTCTTGTGACTTCCATCAGTGTCCAGCAAAGCACTAGTTAAAGCTTGCAGGAGGAGTTTGCCTTCTGCTCTGGAAGGATGCAGAACCCCTGACCTCCGTCTGGACAGTTCTGATTGGCCCTGTGCTGATCAGAAGGAAAAAAAAACATTTTAGCAATACACACCAAACTGAGCATGTGCAGAGTGTCTCCACACGATATGTCTTATCAGGAGATAAGAGGAGGACACTGGAAGAAGGAGAGGATAAGAGAAGACAGGATCAGACAGTCTTTTTGCACAATGCAGAGGATTAGCCCCTTAGGTTCCACAGTGAGTATAACAAGCATGCTTTACTGCATCTACAGACTGATTGTACTGTTGGGGGTTTAGTCATCAGGGAGCCGGTTCTGCCATAGGGAAGCAAAGCCCAGCTCTTTACAGAGACACAGTGCAAAGGATAGCATAACCCAGGGGTGGACTGACAGCTCATGGGGCCCCCGGGCAATAGGGGATCATGGGGCCCCTGTGTCCGTGCCCACACTCAAACCACACCCAAAAAAGCCTATGAAAGGTACCAGGGGCATCTCATGGGGCCCCCTACTGACCCCGGGCCCTCAGGCAGTGCCCAAGTTCCCAAATGGTCAGTCCGCCCCTGGCATGAGCTTTGCTGATTGGAGAGCTCTAGCAGGGGGAGTGTTTGACCTCTGCAGAGAGACCACTGCTTCCATACAAAGATCAAGGTTCCTTCTGTGCCACATGCTGGCAGGAAGCAGACTTTTCTACTCCGTCTAAAAAACTTTGCACAACTTTTTGGTTTGATGTAGCTGGAACGAATTTAAACTGAGGATTCAACTGGGCATTAGGGCTGGCTATACACTTTACAATTTTCTTACAATTTCTGCCCAATTTCCTGTAGATTTACCTTCAACTATGTAGTACAAGGGCCTGCCTGATTGGATGCAATTGAAAGTTTTTCTAGGTTTGACCTCATATTATATGGTTTTTGGTAAATCTTATGCAGGCCATACACGGGTCGAATTCAGAATTAATTTTCATTAGAAAATTGAAAATTTTGTGCGTTTTGTAACCCGATGGCGCCACCATTGATTTCGAAATTCAACCAACCAAGCCTTCAATTTCATCTCATGTTGCTACAAAAAGAATGTTCGTGACCAAGAATTTTCTTTTCTTTCCAGGTCACAGCTTTATATTTCTGGCACGATTCTCCCATCATTGCTTCGAAATTCGTTAGTTTTTCAAAAAATTTCCACCATGCCAGATCACTCAAGTTTGATAGTCACACGAAAATCGGTCATTTCTGTGACCCACTAATGGTGCGAAATTCAAAGGAAAATTCTCAGAAAAGATTTTCGAAAGAAAATTCTTTCATAATTCGACCCAAGTATGGCCGGCTTAAAGCAAAATTCTCAAGAAAATTGTATAATGTATGGCCAGCCCAAATCTGGCCCTACACGTATAAATTTTCATTCGAGAATTTTCATTTCAAGAATATTCGTTTGATTTTCTAATCATTAGTGGGGGGTCAAATCGATGTTTGTTTTCGACAGCATTGACGGGAAAATTCGAAGGGGTAGGAAGGAAAACTTTTCTTGATCAAACAAATTTTTGGCCGGTGTATCTGGTTATTGTTCAGAAGTTACATTTGTTGTTAAAAGCTAAAGACAATTTTTGAACGACATTCTTCCATTAACCGACTTTTCGTATGAATATTCATCGAGCAAAAATCTACATGTGTATGGCCAGGTTAAGTCACCCTCTTGAGGACCGAATTGGCGGTCCCTCTACTAGTGCAGCATCTTATGTTGGCCATAGACGGGTCAAAAATCATTCGATTTGCGCACCGTTAGTGGGTTAATTGGTCAGCCATTTTTTTTATCGGGCATGTGGTAAAATTTGTGGCCAATTTTGATGATCGGCCGTTTTTCCCAGCAATGATGGGCAAATCGGCCAATCGTTTTACCGATTAAAAAATCTGAGAAGAAGGAAGAAAAAGAAGAATTCCAGTCCGCTATTATATTTTATATGAAAAGTCTTGCGGTTGCAACAATGTATCCATTTTGATGATCGGCTGATTTTCCCGGCAATGATGGGCAAATCGGCCGATCGTTTTACCGTTAAAAAATCTGAGAAGAAGGAAGAAGAAGGAGGAAGAAGAAGAAGGAAGAAGTAGGAAGAAGGAGGAAGAAGAAGAAGGAAGAAGAAGAAGGAAGAAGGAGGAAGAAGGAGGAAGAAGAAGAAGAAGAAGGAAGAAGAAGGAGGAAGAAGAAGGAGGAAGAAGAGGGAGGAAGGAGGAGGAAGAAGGAGAAGGAAGAAGAAGGAGGAAGAAGGAGGAAGAAGAGGGAGGAAGAAGGAGGAAAAAGAAGGAGGAAGAAGAAGGAGGAAAAAGAAGAAGGAAGAAGAAGAAGGAGGAAGGAGGAAGAAGAAGGAGGAGAAGAAGGAAGGAGGAAGAAGAGAGAGGAGGAAGAAGAAGAAGGAGGAAGAAGAAGAAGGAAGAAGGAGGAAGAAGTAGGAAGAAGGAGGAAGAAGGAGGAAGAAGAAGAAGAAGATGGAAGAAGAAGGAGGAAGAAGTAGGAAGAAGGAGGAAGAAGAAGAAGGAAGAAGAAGGAAGAAGAAGAAGGAAGAAGGAGGAAGAAGTAGGAAGAAGGAGGAAGAAGAAGAAGGAAGAAGAAGAAGGAAGAAGTAGGAAGAAGGAGGAAGAAGAAGAAGGAAGAAGAAGGAAGAAGAAGAAGGAAGAAGGAGGAAGAAGGAGGAAGAAGAAGAAGAAGGAAGAAGAAGGAGGAAGAAGAAGGAGGAAGGAGGAGGAAGAAGGAGAAGGAAGAAGAAGGAGGAAGAAGGAGGAAGAAGAGGGAGGAAGAAGGAGGAAAAAGAAGGAGGAAGAAGTAGGAGGAAAAAGAAGAAGGAAGAAGAAGAAGGAGGAAGGAGGAAGAAGAAGGAGGAGAAGAAGGAAGGAGGAAGAAGAGGGAGGAGGAAGAAGAAGAAGGAGGAAGAAGAAGAAGGAAGAAGAAGGAAGAAGAAGAAGGAAGAAGGAGGAAGAAGTAGGAAGAAGGAGGAAGAAGAAGAAGAAGAAGGAAGAAGAAGGAGGAAGAAGAAGGAGGAGGAAGAAGGAGAAGGAAGAAGAAGGAGGAAGAAGGAGGAAGAAGGAGGAAGAAGAGGGAGGAAGAAGGAGGAAAAAGAAGAAGGAAGAAGAAGGAGGAAAAAGAAGAAGGAAGAAGAAGGAGGAAGGAGGAAGAAGAAGGAGGAGAAGAAGGAAGGAGGAAGAAGAGGGAGGAGGAAGAAGAAGAAGGAGGAAGAAGAAGAAGGAAGAGGGAGGAAGCAGGAGGAAGAAGATGGAGGAAGGAGAAGAAAGAGGAAGAAGGAGGAAAAAAGAAGGAGGAAGAAGAAGGAGGAAGAAGAAGGAAGAAGGAGGAAGAAAGGAGGAAAAAGAAGGAAAAAGAAGAAGGAGGAAAAAGAAGAAGAAGGAGGAAGAAGAAGTAGGAGAAAGAAGAAGGAAAAAGAAAGAAGAAGGAAAAAGAAAGAAGAAGGAGGAGGAAGAAGAAGAAGGAGGAGGAAGAAGAAGAAGGAGGAAGAAGAAGAAGAAGGAGGAAGAGTAAGGAAGAGGAAGGAAGAAGAAGAATTCCAGTCCGCTATTATATTTTATATGAAAAGTCTTGCGGTTGCAACAATGTATCCATTTGTATCCGAATAAAAACATCTGTATCTGAAATGGATACAAATAGATACATTGTTGCAACTGCAAGACTTTTCATATAAAATATAATAGCGGACTGGAATTCTTCTTCTTTTCTCATTATTCTTATGTATTGCTCCCCTGTGTGCTCCCCTGTGTGCTCCCCTGTCTCTGCAAGGGACAGAAGTAATTATGGGGTTAAATGCCGGCTGTAGACAGGACAAAAATCGGGCGTTTTTTTACAGTTGGTGGTAACTTCGGCCGATCGAACGACCGATTTTTTTTTTTTTTTTTTAAATGGCCAATTTTCGAACCGTCTATGGCCTGATATGATAAATATCTTGTCTGTAGGTCTACGATGGGTTGGCCGGCTTGTCTTTGAGCGGGCCACGCACACGGGAGGCGCACAGTATATTATCGGTCTGGAGTTCATTTGTGTGGCTTGCTCTTGCAGATGTATTGAGCAGGTCTGGTGGATGTACGAGATAATTACAGGCTACACCCGTCACCGTGCCGCTGCTGCTGTCCGCATGACAAGGACGCTGCTATTTATTGTGTCACTGGGTTGCTATTGATTTGCTGACACCGTCGCATGTCTCCTCCCCAATGCACGGAACTAACGCGGCTGTTACAGGGAACGATGGGCTGGCAGCAGTTCTGGCACTACAAGACCCAAATGTCATTCAGCTTCCAAAGCTGCTGCTGGTATTTGTACACATTTGCAGCACCTGAACCTTCGGCGCCAATAAACTGTTCAAGAGAAATGTTCTAGCTAATGTGTTAAACAATTGCCCTCCACAGGATTTACCCCCCTTCCTGACCAGGACATTTTTTTTTTCAGTTGAGGTCCCAATATTCAGGTGAGGGCACAATATTCAGGTGAGGGCACAATATTCAGGTGAAGTCCCAATATTCAGGTGAGGGCACAATATTCAGGTGAGGTCCCAATATTCAGGTAAGGGCACAATATTCAGGTGAGGTCCCAATATTCAGATAAGGGCACAATATCCAGGTGAGGGTGCAATATTCAGGCGAGAGCACAATATTCAGGTGAAGTCCCAATATTCAGGTAAGGGCACAATATTCAGGCAAGGGCACAATATTCAGGTGAAGTCCCAATATTCAGGTAAGGGCACAATATCCAGGTGAGGGCACAATATTCAGGTGAGGGCACAATATTCAGGTGAGGTCCCAATATTCAGGTGAGGGCACAATATTCAGGTGAGGTCCCAATATTCAGGTGAGGGCACAATATCCAGGTGAGGGCACAATATTCAGGTGAGGTCCCAATATTCAGGTGAGGGCACAATATCCAGGTGAGGTCCCAATATTCAGGTAAGGGCACAATATCCAGGTGAGGGCACAATATTCAGGCGAGGGCACAATATTCAGGTGAAGTCCCAATATTCAGGTTAGGGCACAATATCCAGGTGACGGCACAATATTCAGGCGAGGGCACAATATTCAGGTGAAGTCCCAATATTCAGGTGAGGGCACAATATTCAGGTGAGGTTCCAATATTCAGGTGAGGTCCCAATATTCAGGTGATGGCACAATATTCAGGTGAGGGCATGAAATTCAGGTGAGGACACAATATAGTGGTGAGGTCCCACCTGAACCTACGGCGCCAAGAGAAATGTTCTAGCTAATATGTTAAACAATTGCCCTCCAGAGGATTTACCCCATTTCTGACCAGGACATTTTTGGCAATATTCAGGTGAGGTCCTGATATTCAGGTGAGGTCCCGATATTCAGATAAGGGCACAATATTCAGGTGAGGGCACAATATTCAGGTGAGGTCCAGATATTCAGGTAAGGTCCCAATATTCTGGTGGTGGCACAATATTCAGGTGAGGGCACGAAATTCAGGTGAGGGCACAATATTCAGGTGAGGTCCAGATATTCAGGTGAGGTCCCGATATTCAGATAAGGGCACAATATTCAGGTGAGGTCCAGATATTCAGGTAAGGTCCCAATATTCTGGTGGTGGCACAATATTCAGGTGAGGGCACGAAATTCAGGTGAGGGCACAATTGTCAGGTGAGGGCACAATATTCAGGTGAGGTCCCGATATTCAGGTGAGGGCACAATATCCAGGTTAGGTCCCGATATTCAGGTGAGGTCCCAATATTCAGGTGAGGGCACGATATCCAGGTGAGGTCCCGATATTCAGGTGAGGTCCCGATATTCAGGTGAGGTCCAGATATTCAGGTGCGGGCACAATATTCAGGCGAGGGCACAATATTCAGGTGAGGTCCCGATATTTATTTGTGGTCCCAATATTCAGGTGTGGTCCCGATATTCAGGTGAGGTTCCAATATTCAGGTGAGAGCACAATATTCAGGTGAGATCCCGATATTCAGGTGAAGGCACAATATACAGGTGAGGGCCCAATATTCAGGTGAGGGCCCCATATTCAGGTGAGGTCCCAATTGTGGTGACTGGATCGAGGAGCGTGGAGTCTGGACTATGACAATGTGGATGTTTCTGTAGGAATTCCGATATCAGTTTGGGAAGACGATGTCACATTACTAATCAGAGAACTCGTGAACTTTGAATCAGTTATATTTGTTGCTTTTTGTATTTATTAATGTTCATGGAGTTTTGAGAAGTGCGGCATTATCAGTTTTTTATTGTAGCTAATATGTATTTGGCCCATTGTGATTGGCTGTCATGGTGGTCACATGATCGGGGGCCAGTGGGATCAAGGTCTGTCTTTGACAGCTCAGTCACTGTGCGGGGAGCAGCAAACGGTTGGCTCGCCAATGATCTGCTCCTCTATACTGTCCAAGCAGCAGGCGGGGGGTCTGTTCCTGACCGAACTGTGCTGTTGCTGCAGTGGAGGTCCAGGACCGCACCGATCCTCTATACTGTCCAAGCAGCAGGCGGTGGGTCTGTTCCTGACCGAACTGTGCTGTTGCTGCAGTGCAGGTCCAGGACCGCACCGATCCTCTATACTGTCCAAGCAGCAGGCGGGGGGTCTGTTCCTGACCGAACTGTGCTGTTGCTGCAGTGGAGGTCCAGGACCGCACCGATCCTCTATACTGTCCAAGCAGCAGGCGGGGGGTCTGTTCCTGACCGAACTGTGCTGTTGCTGCAGTGGAGGTCCAGGACCGCACCGATCCTCTATACTGTCCAAGCAGCAGGCGTGGGGTCTGTTCCTGGCCAAACTGTGCTGTTGCTGCAGTGGAGGTCCAGGACCGGACCGATCCTCTATACTGTCCAAGCAGCAGGCGGGGGGTCTGTTCCTGACCGAACTGTGCTGTTGCTGCAGTGGAGGTCCAGGACCGCACCGATCCTCTATACTGTCCAAGCAGCAGGCGGGGGGTCTGTTCCTGGCCAAACTGTGCTGTTGCTGCAGTGGAGGTCCAGGACCGCACCGATCCTCTATACTGTCCAAGCAGCAGGCGGGGGGTCTGTTCCTGACCGAACTGTGCTGTTGCTGCAGTGGAGGTCCAGGACCGCACCGATCCTCTATACTGTCCAAGCAGCAGGCGGGGGGTCTGTTCCTGGCCAAACTGTGCTGTTGCTGCAGTGGAGGTCCAGGACCGGATCGATCTGTGTGACCCGGGGTGTCTGGATCATGAGGACAGCTGAACAGAATTGAAGAACAGAAATCCTTTGCAGAATTGTGGGAGCAGCAGTCAGGTTCTGGACACCCGCTACTCGCTACGACTGCCACTCATGGACTGGGACCACACAGGCATGTAAATCCTGGCACCTGTGCAGTTCTTGACTGTGTTTCCTGACAATTCCTTCATCAGCTTCTCTCCCCAGAGGGGCAGCGCCATCTTTGTTCAGCCATCATCCAAGCTCACCATTTACTTCCTGGACTGGGATGGCGGCTCAAAGATGGCATAATTGTGTATATCCTGGTGCCTCTGCATTTCATGGCCATAAATGTCTGACACAGATCAGCCCCTGCTGTAGCCTCTCAGCTTGTGACTTGATACAAAGTTACAATGTACAGTCTGATCACTAGGGGAGGGGAGACTGAGGAAATGCTTCCTCCTGACATCATCTCAGCATTTGCATAGGTAATACCCACATATAATGCTGAGCATTCTTTATTGAAAGAACTGAAATCCAATGAAGGAAAGGGGCGGGGCCAGGTACAGTCAGGCTAGAGAGGAAAGTGCTAGATGATGTTGGATGTCCTCGAGCCAAGAAATGAGGCGGAGCTCTATGTGACTTGATGCAGTTTCTAATGCACATTGTGAGACGCTCACAGTGTGCGGTGAAATCAGAGAAAGCCATTTCAGTCCAGGAGAGGAGCCGGTACACCTGTGCGAGACTGAAGGGGTGGAGCCGGTACACCTGTGCAAGACTGGAGGGGAGGAGTCAGTACACCTGTGCAAGACTGGAGGGGAGGAGCTGGTACACCTGTGCAAGACTGGAGGGGAGGAGTCAGTACACCTGTGCAAGACTAAAGGGGAGGAGCCTGTACACCTGTGCAAGACTGAAGGGGAGGAGCCGGTGCGCCTGTGCAAGATTGGAAGGGAGGAGTCAGTACACCTGTGCAAGACTGGAGGGGAGGAGCCGGTACACCTGTGCAAGACTGAAGGGGAGGAGCCGGTACACCTGTGCAAGACTGGAGGGGAGGAGCCGGTACACCTGTGCAAGACTGGAGGGGAGGAGCCGGTACACCTGTGCAAGACTGAAGGGGAGGAGCCGGTACACCTGTGCAAGACTGGAGGGGAGGAGCCGGTACACCTGTGCAAGACTGAAGGGGAGGAGCCGGTACACCTGTGCAAGACTGGAGGGGAGGTCGGAGTTAAACTGCTGGTGGAGCAGATCCCCTTCCATGCCTTTGTAGGAAATCTCCCAATAAATATTCTCATGGGAAAGGACTTTCTGCGCTGTCAGCAGAGATTGCCAATATTTCGCTGAGCCCTGGGGTGTCTCTGACCCTCGGCGCTGCCTGCTGGGATGAGAGATTATCCGCCCCTCCCACACCTTCGGAGAGTCCTCCACATGTGCATAATGGCCGGCCACCCGCCAGGACCGGCTGTGAACCTGAAGATTTGATCATGTCATATTTATGTATGGGAGTGGGAGAGCCCAGCGATGGATGCAGCGAGATTCGGAAAGGGTGAAGAAGCACCATCCTCTCCCCTTCTGTAACCATAGAAACGCTGCAACCTGCGGCGATGCTGCAGATGAGACATCGATGTGTGTGCACTTTTCGGCAGGACCCCTACACTTCATACTGGTCAGTTCTGGTTCCCTCTAGCCAACCCCCAATGGCAAATATGGGCAATGCCATTGCTGGCCTCTCCTAAAAATGCCATCTGCCTGGTC
Organism: Staurois parvus; assembly: GCF_062004578.1. Lineage (NCBI taxonomy): Eukaryota > Metazoa > Chordata > Amphibia > Anura > Ranidae > Staurois > Staurois parvus. The sequence goes on from NW_028319077.1 coordinate 1,134,216, forward strand.
TTCATGCTGATCTGACAGATTCTATAGATTTGTAGCCACTGAGCTGCAGGTGCGGGTTGGTGATCAGAGGGTGAAGTCAGCACAATTGCCAGGGAACAGGGGTGGACTGACAACTCATGGGGCCCCTGGGCAATAGGGGATCATGGGGCCCCTGTGTCCTTGCCCAAACTCAAAAAAGCCTATGAAAAAGGTACCAGAGGCATCTCATGGGGCCCCCTACTGACCCCATGCCCTCGGGCAGTACCCGAGTTTCTAAGTGGTCAGTCCGCCCCTCCCAGGGAATCAGCTTTTTCGGAATGAGGTCAGCATTACCCGTACTGAGGATCTAGGGATTTTAACCATCTCAGTACATCCAAAGCCGTTATTTCAATGATTGGAAGATCCCGGAGAGTTCAATTCCTTAACATTGAGTCCCCAGGACTGCATACCTGCTGGCACCCCACCGGTTTCCGGCAATCGGGACCATACCGTCCCAGCAGGACCTGCACTGGCCCTGGTCCTCTGTGCTACATCTGCATCTCCTGAAGCCTCCTTCCGAATTCCTCTTCCATGGCGGCTGGTATCTGTACCTCTATTCTTCTGCTAACCAGTCCTCATATCCTGGTGGTGGTTTGGATGCCCCAGACTGCAGGAAGCATCCCACTGCTGTCACCAATTGCAATGGACCAACTGGCACCCCTACAAGGTGCATCCACCAAACAGTTCCTCCTGCCCTCCAAACCCTTCCAGCAGAACGATAGCTACTACCAGCCCTTTACCCCAATCACCTTGCACCCCCTAGAAGATGCCTCCACCAAACAGTTCCTCCTGCCCTCCAAACCCTTCCAGCAGAACGATAGCTACTACCATCCCTTTACCCCAATCACCTGGCACCCCCTACAAGGTGCCTCCACCAAACAGTTCCTCCTGCCCTCCAAACCCTTCCAGAAAAATGATAGCTACTACCAGCCCTTTACCCCAAACCACCTGGCACCCCCTACAAGGTGCCTCCACCAAACAGTTCCTCCTGCCCTCCAAACCCTTCCAGCAGAACGATAGCTACTACCAGCCCTTTACCCCAAAACACCGTACACAGACCACATGTTGAGATAAAAACCAAAGAATAACTTTATTGGAAAGAAATACAGGTTTTTATACACTTCAAGAATAGGGGCAGTGTCACGTACCTTGGAAAGGAAGGCCTCTTTTGAATCTCCAGCCCAGGCCCCACTGAAGGTGGAAGAGATGGTGCCGAAGGACAGGAGGAACATGAGTTCCTGCAGATGTTGATTGCAGAACATACGGCTGGAGGTGTAAACTCAGTAAATCAGGCAGGGCATCTGGTCAGGAACAGAGGAGATGCAGGAATGACCAGCCGAGGGCTAAAGGAGCACTCCATCAGAACTGCAAGATCTGGGTGCGCGGCTTGACGGAACTTCTAACAAGCGTGAGGCTGGAACACACCGTGACCACTGGAGCTGATATGATAGGCAGCCAGGGCAGGACTGTAAAGCCAAACTGGAGTCAGAAGCATAGTCAGGGGGTAGCCAAGGTCAGCAGCAAGCAGGGGATGAGGTACCAAAACATCCGACAGGAACATGGTCAGGAGTAAGCCAGGATTAGAAACCGATGAGCAGAAGCATAGTGAGGATCCAAGAGCAGGTCAATGGCAAGCCGAGTCAGCAATGGATAACACACAGGATACAAGCAGGACACAAGGAAACAGCTGAAGACCAGTCAGCACTGACAGAGAGTGAGACCCTTCCTTGAATAGCCCATCTGGTGGCAGAAACTGTGGGCACGCTCCCACCTGCGTGCATTCTTGAGCGCATGTGCGAACCTATACTAATTTTTATTAGCAAGGCACCAATGTCCCCATATGAACAAAAAAAAAAACAAATATTACACATTGGGGTAAACCACCCACAATGGTAAGGTGACAAGGTAAAGTTGACACAAAACTAGGAATCTCCAGGAGGACAAGCCAATGGACAGAAACAACAGGTTACTGAATAACAATGGGAATTCACACCTGGGAGACACACAATGGGGAAATTACACAACTGGAGAAAGATACTTCACACCTAGACAGGAAAGGCAAACACAGGCAGACATTATAGTGATCACATAACACCAGAATAAACAGCTGACGCGTAACAGCAGGAGCCCCAGCATCAGGTTGTCTGAGCCGATTGTAATCTCCTGCTCTTCTGGTTCTCTGAGTCTGGTTTGGGCTGTCAAGGGGCGGACTGACCATTTGGAAACTCGGGCACTGCCTGAGGGCCCGGGGTCAATAGGGGGCCCCATGAGATGTCCCTGGTACCTTTTTCATAGGTTTTTTTGAGTTTGGGCAAGGACACAGGGGCCCCATGATCCCCTATTGAGGGCCCAGGGTCAGTAGGGGGCCCCATGAGATGCCCCTGGTACCTTTTTCATAGGCATTTTTGAGTTTGGGCAAGGACACAGGGGCCCCATGATCCCCTATTGACCGGGGGTCCCGTGAGTTGTCAGTCTGCCCCTGGGGCTGTCTATACCCCAACAAAACAAAGAGGCCCCAAATCTGTATTGGGGTCCTCCAGCTCTCAGAGTCTGTCTGTTTCGGGGAGATATGGACCATCCCTGTGTTGAGTTTCCGGATCTGTACACCCGCTGTGCCCATTATGAGGGGTTCCCACCATCCCTATGCTGAGTTCCAAGATCTGTACACCTGCTGTGCCCATTATGAGGGGTTCCCACCATCCCTGTGCTGAGTTCCCGGCTCTGTTCACCTGCTGTGTCCATTATGAGGGGTTCCCACCATCCCTGTGCTGAGTTCCCGGGTCTGTACCCCCACTGTGCCCATTATGAAGGGTTCTGCCATCCAGGTGCTGAGTTCCCGGGTCTGCACACCCGCTGTGCCCATTATGAGGGGTTCCCACCATCCCTGTGCTGAGTTCCCGGGTCTGTACACCTGCTGTGCCCATAATGAGGGGTTCCCACCATCCCTGTGCTGAGTTCCTGGGTCTGCACACCTGCTGTGCCCATTATGAGGGTTCCCACATCACAGCTGGATATATATGGAAGATGTAACAGGAAGATTGAATACAGCAATTGGAGAGAACACCCAAAACTCCCTGGGATGAATCCCTAACCCCAGAAACTCCCAGCCTCACTGTGTGCAGCTCACAGGACAACAATCTCAAAAAGACAGAGTGATCCTCACCGGGATGTTTAGCTCCACACACTCCATACGTACTGCCACACACCTTTTTTATTTCACAGATGCGGATACCCCGGTATGGCACCATTCATAGCATTTGGTGTGACCATTTTGAACTTGAGACACTCACTGCCACTCCAGACAGGAAGGTAAAAGAGTTACAAATATTGTAATATTCTTCGAAGCGGCAAGGATTCTTTCATTTCTTCTTTAGAGTATTTAGAAAATAAGTTTAATGATTTCTAAAAATAATTTTAAAGAAAAAGAAGGAACAGAAATGCAAGAAAAAAATGCAGAAAACGTATTCCAAAATAGACAATAACAACAATAAAACTAAATGAATTAAAAAATAAAAGTTCTTCTGGAATTTGGTTCTTCTGCAGAGTCCAGTTAACTGGTGTATCAGAGTCACTGGCTCTCATGAATGACTCTCAGTATTCTTGTTTAGATTTGATGGTGAGGTAAGTCGTCGGCTGCCAATTGTCACACATTATGGCTGAGATTAGAATGAGTGTCTATGGGACTGACACCAAGGCCTCAGACTGCTGATTCAGTGACATCTTAATTACTTTTAAGTGCTAAAAGACCTCATGCATACCCACATGGAAGAAAAATATATTTGAAATACTACAATTTGGCCATATTCAATATATTTAAAATAAATATATATATACTGCATGTTGAAATGCATTTTTTATATATTACAAAATATATGAAAAATATTTTTAAAAATATATATTTTTTAACTACAGTCAGGTCCATAAATATTGGGACATCGACACAATTCTAACATTGTTGGCTCTATACACCACAATGGATTTGAAATGAAACGAACAAGATGTGCCTTAACTGCAGACTGTCGGCTTTAATTTGAGGGTATTTACATCCAAATCAGGTGAACGGTGTAGGAATTACAACAGTTTGCATATGTGCCTCCCACTTGTTAAGGGACCAAAAGTAATGGGACAATTGGCTTCTCAGCTTTTCCATGGCCAGGTACCTGTGTGTTATTCCCTCATTATCCCAATTACAATGAGCAGATAAAAGGTCCAGAGTTCATTTCAAGTGTGCTATTTGCATTTGGAATCTGTTGCTGTCAACTCTCAAGAAGAGCTGTCACTATCAGTGAAGCCATCATTAGGCTGAAAAAACAAAACAAACCCATCAGAGAGATAGCAAAAACATTAGGCGTGGCCAAAACAACTGTTTGGAACATTCTTAAAAAGAAGGAACGCACCGGTGAGCTCAGCAACACCAAAAGACCCGGAAGACCATGGAAAACAACTGTGGTGGATGAGCGAAGAATTCTTTCCCTGGTGAAGAAAACACCCTTCACAACAGTTGGCCAGATCAAGAGCACTCTCCAGGACAGGGGTCTGCAACCTTTAAAGAGCCACTTGGACCCGTTTCCGAGAGGGAAAAAAAGACTGGGAGCCGCAAAACCATTGCAACATTTAAAACAAATCCGACACTGCATATATTGCAAAAAGCGCTCTGGTCATGAAGGGGGTTTAAGGGCCCAGTAAGCAGAGGGTTAATCAGGGCCACAGTGTATCGTCATAATCACAATCATAGCCTTAGGTCAGTGGTGGGCAACCTTTTTTTCAACTGAGCCAAATCTCGCCAAAACCACGATTGAAATTTATTTTGAGAGAAACATTTTTAAAACTGAAAATACATCCCCCATATAGTAATTCATCCCCCATATAGTAATTCATCCCCCATATAGTAATTCATCCCCCATAGTAATTCATCCCCCATATAGTAATTCATCCCCCATATAGTAATTCATCCTCCATATAGTAATTCATCCCCCATAGTAATTCATCCTCCATAGTAATTCATCCCCCATAGTAATTCATCCCCCCTATAGTAATTCATCCCCCCCATATAGTAATTCATCCCCCATATAGTAATTCATCCCCCCTATAGTAATTCATCCCCCCTATAGTAATTCATCCCCCCTATAATAATTCATCCCCCATAGTAATTCATCCCCCCTATAGTAATTCATCCCCCCTATAGTAATTCATCCCCCCTATAATAATTCATCCCCCATAGTAATTCATCCCCCATAGTAATTCATCCCCCATATAGTAATTCATCCCCCTATAGTAATTCATTCCCCATATTGTGTCAATTCACTTACCTTTGCTCCGCGCATTCCTCTCGCCGTGTTCCCGCGCCGTTCTGGTCTTCAGGGCGGACTGTGAGAGGAGAGGAGTTCGTCACGCTGCCCCGCCTACATCCTGACAGCCAATGTTTGCCAGCGGGCGCCCGGCACACAGAAGAGCTGCATTAAAAGAGCCGCGGCTTGCCGACCCTATTGCCTGTCACCTGGTGGGCAGTGTGCTCCGGAGCCGCAGGAAAGGTGAAAAAGAGCCGCATGCGGCTCCGGAGCCGCGGGTTGCCGACACCCGCTCCAGGAGGTAGGTGTATGTGTGTCAAAGTCAACAATCAAGAGGAGACTTCACCAGAGTGAATACAGAGGGTTCACCACAAGATGGAAACCATTGGTGAGCCTCAAAAACAGGAAGGCCAGATTAGAGTTTGCCAAACGACATGTAAAAAAGCCTTCACAGTTCTGGAACAACATCCTATGGACAGATGAGACCGACATCAACTTGTACCAGAGTGATGGGAAGAGAAGAGTATGGGGAAGGAACTGCTCATGATCCTCAGCATACCACCTCATCCGTGATCATGGTGGTGGTAGTGTCATGGCGTGGGCATGTATGGCTGCCAATGGAACTGCTTCTCTTGTATTTATTGATGATGTGACTGCTGACAGAAGCAGCCGGATGAATTGTGAAGTGTTTCGGGAATATTATCGGCTCATATTCAGCCAAATGCTTCACAACTCATTGGACGCTTCACAGTGCAGATGGACAATGACCCAAAGCAGACTGCAAAAGACACCAAAGAAGTGGAATGTTCTGCAATGGCCAAGTCCATCACCTGACCTGAATCCGATTGAGCATTTCACTTGCTGAAGACAAAACTGAAGGGAAAATGCCCCAAGAACAAGCAGGAACTGAAGACAGTTGCAGTAGAGGCCTGGCAGAGCATCACCAGGGATGACACCCAGCGTCTGCTGATGTCTATGCGTTCCACACTTCAGGCTGTCATTGACTGCAAAGGATTTGCAACAAAGTATTAAAAAGTGAAAGTTTGATTTATGATTATTATTCTGTCCCATTACTTTTGGTCCCTTAACAAGTGGGAGGCACATATGCAAACTGTTGTCATTCATACACCGTTCACCTGATTTGGATGTAAATGCCCTCAAATTAAAGCTGACAGTCTGCAGTTAAAGCACATCTTGTTCGTTTCATTTCAAATCCATTGTGGTGGTGTATGGAGCCAAAAATGTTAGAATTGTGTTGATGTCCCAATATTTATGGACCTGACTGTATATTCTTCAGATTGCTTTTAACATCTAAAAAAGTAATTTTTACATATATTTGTAAATGCATTCCAAAAATGTAGTTTTTTAAAGACATACAGTATATTTGAAAATGTATTTTTACAAATATTTTTCATATATTTTGTAATAAAAACGCATTTCAACATGCGGTATATATATATAGTGGGGCAAAAAAGTATTTAGTCAGCCACCAATTGTACAAGTTCTCCCACTTACAAAGATGAGAGAGGCCTGTAATTGGCATCATAGGGAGACCTCAACTATGAGAGACAAAATGAGAAAACAAATCCAGACAATCACATTGGCTGATTTGGAAAGATTGCTGGTATGTTGGCCCATCCTCCATGCAGATCTCCTCTAGAGCAGTGATGTGTTGGGGCTGTTGCTGGGCAACTCGGACTTTCAACTCCCTCCAAAGGTTTTCTATGGGGTTGAGATTTGGAGACTGGCTAGGCCACTCCAGGACCTTGAAATGCTTCTTACGAAGCCACTCCTTCGTTGCCCGGGCGGTATGTTTGGGATCATTGTCATGTTGGAAGACCCAGCCACGTTTCATCTTCAATGCCCTTGCTGATGGAAGGAGGTTTGCACTCAAAATCTCACGATACATGGCCCCATTCATTCTGTCCTGTACATGGATCAGTCGTCCTGGTCCCTTTGCAGAGAAACAGCCCCAAAGCATGATGCTGCCACCCCCATGCTTCACAGTAGGTATGGTGCTCTTTGGATGCAACTCAGCATTCTCTCTCCTCCAAACACGACGAGTTGTGTTTCTACCAAACAGTTCTATTTTGGTTTCATCTGACCATATGACATTCTCCCAATCCTCTTCTGGATCATCCAAATGCTCTTTAGCAAACTTCAGATGGGCCCCGACATGTACTGGCTTAAGCAGGGGGACACGTCTGGCACTGCAGGATCTGAGTCCCTGGCGGCGTAGTGTGTTACTGATGGTAGCCTTTGTTACGTTGGTCCCAGCTCTCTGCAGGTCATTCACTAGGTCCCCCCGTGTGCTCCTGGGATTTTTGCTCATCGTTCTTGTGATCATTTTGACCCCACGGGGTGGGATCTTGCGTGGAGCCCCAGATGGAGGGAGATTATCAGTGGTCTTGTATGTCTTCCATTTTCTAATTATTGCTCCCACAGTTGATTTGTTCACACCAAGCTGCTTGCCTATTGCAGATTCAGTCTTCCCAGCCTGGTGCAGGTCTACAATTTTGTTTCTGGTGTCCTTCCAGCTCTTTGGTCTTCACCATAGTGGAGTTTGGAGTGTGACTGTTTAAGGTTGTGGACAGGTGTCTTTTATACTGATAACAAGTTCAAACAGGTGCCATTGATACAGGTAATGAGTGCAGGACAGAGGAGCCTCTTAAAGAAGAAAGTACAGGTCTGTGAGAGCCAGAAATCTTGCTTGTTTGTAGGTGACCAAATACTTATTTTCCACCATAATTTGCAAATAAATTCTTTCCAGATCAGCCAATGTGATTGTCTGGATTTGTTTTCTCATTTTGTCTCTCATAGTTGAGGTCTCCCTATGATGCCAATTACAGGCCTCTCTCATCTTTGTAAGTGGGAGAACTTGCACCATTGGTGGTGACTAAATACTTTTTTGCCCCACTGTATATGTATATTTATTTATTGAAATATATTGAATATGGCCAAAATTATAGTATTTCAAATATATGTCCATATATTTGAGAAGAATATTTTTAAAATATATTTTTCGTCCATGTGGGTAGGAGGTGATAATTATCCAGTAAGGAGTTGGTTTGCACATTGATGGTGGTGCAGCACATGAAGTGTACATGTTTTTTGAGTGAAATTTTTCACGGATTGTAGTAAGTGGACCCAATTTTCCATGCAGTCCCTGCGCAGTCCCCTTTGACAGCCCATTCATTTGAAAGGCTCTGGACTGCAGAAATAGCACTGCAAGCACCACTTTTTCAGAATGCACTGCATCAGACTGCATGTTACTGCGGTACCGTGCAGTTCGGTGCCTGCAAACACGCTGCGCTTGTTTTCTGCATTTGGGGTGCCATGAACAATACATTGGCACCCGCAGGCAGATTGCTATCCCAGTGCATTCACCTGTGGTGCAGGAAACATGCATAAAACACGTCTGTCCTGCACTGCATTTTGGTGTGAACAACCCTCACTGGATTTGTTGAAAAGGTGGATTGTTTTTGTGTATTCACAAGAAGCACATTGATGTATTTGATTGCATTCTATTCTGATACACATTTCAGTGTGGAATTTATTCATAGAAGAACACAAGAGGGCGCTTCTAAGAGCAGCAAAAAACAAATGTATTAATAAAAGAGTAAATATCCACTCACATACACTATATTGCCAAAAGTATTGTCCCCGACCTCCCAATCATGTGATTCAGGTGTTCCAATCCCCTCCATATCATGTGATTCAGGTGTTCCAATCCCCGCCATGGACACAGGTGTATACAATCAAGCCCCTAGGCATGCAGATGGCTTCTACAAACATTGGTGAAAGAATGGGTCGCTCTCAGGAGCTCAGTGACTCCAAGCGTGGTCCCGTGATAGGTGGCCACCTGGGCAATAAGTCCATCCGTGACATTTCCCGGCTACTAAATATTCCACGCTCAACTGTTAGTGGGATTATAACAAAGTGGAAGCAACTGGGAGCAACAGCCACTCAGCCACCAAGTGGTAGGCCACGTCACATGACAGGGCGGGGTCAGCGCATGCTGAAGCGCACAGTGCGCAGAAGTCGCCAACTGTCTGCAGAGTCAATAGCTAAAGACCTCCAAACTTGGTGTGGCCTTCAGATGAGCCCAACAACAGTGCATAGAGAGCTTCATGGAATGGGTTTCCATGGCCGAGCAGCTGCATCCAAGCCTTCCATCACCAAGTGCAATGCAAAGCGTCGGATGCCGTGGTGTAAAGCACGCCGCCACTGGACTCTAGAGCAGTGGAGACGTGTTCTCTGGAGTGACCAATCACGCTTCTCTGTCTGGCAATCCGATGGACGTGTCTGGGTTTGGCGGTTGCCAGGAGAATGATACTTGCCTGACTGCATTGTGCCAAGTGTAAAGTTTGGTGGAGGGGGGATTATAGTGTGGGGTTGATTTTCAGGGGTTGAGCTTGGCCCCCTAGTTCCAGTGAAGGGAACTCTTAAGGGGACATTTTGGAAAATTTTTTTGTTCCCAACTTTGTGGGAAGAGTTTGGGATTGGCCCCTTCCTGTTCTAACATGACTGCGCACCAGTGCACAAAGCAAGGTCCATAAAGACATAAGGGAGCCAGTTTGGGGTGGAGGAACTTGACTGTCCTGCACAGAGTCCTGACCTCAACCCCATAGAACACCTTTGGGATGAATTAGAGCGGAGACTGCGAGCCAGGCCTCCTCCCCCGACATCAGTGCCTGACCTGACAAATGTGCTTCTGGAAGAATGGTCCAACCTTCCCATAGACACCCTCCTAAACCTTGTGGACGGCCTTCCCAGAAGAGTTGAAGCTGTTATAGCTGCAAAGGGCGGGGCCAACTCAATATGGAATCCTACGGACTAAGACTGGGGGGCCATTAAAGGTCATGTGCGTGTAAAGGCCGGCAACCCAATACTTGGAGCAGTATATTGTATTGTTCTTTGGTCTTTGCCATGGTGGAGAGTTTGGAATCTGATGGTTTCATGGCTCCTGTGGACAGGTGTCTTTTATACAGGTAACACAATGAGATTAGCAGCACTCCCTTTAAGAGACTGCTTCTAATCTCAGCTTGTTACCTGTATGAAAGACACCTGGGAGCCAGAAATCCTGCTGAATGATAGGGGATCAAATCCTTCTTTCCCTCATGAACATGCAGATCAGTCATCATTTGTTAGACGCATTTCTGCTGAATTTGTTGTTGCTATTCTGTCTCTCAGTGTTACACCGAACATTTAATTTTTAGACCGATCATTTCTTTGTGAGTGGGCGAACATTCATAATCAGCAGGGGACCAAATACTTATTTCCTTCACTGTGTATATATATATATATATATATATATATATATATATATATAGAATATGGCCAAAATTGTATTTCAAATATATTTTTCTTCCATGTGGGTTACAAATGGCTTTTTAACCCTTTCCAGAGGGACATATGTCATTACTTTGTTTCTCACCTGTTCTTGAATTTCTTTAGATCGTGACACGATGTGTTTCTTTTTGAGATCTTTTAGTGTGCTTCACTTTGTCAGCTTCTGTGTAAGTGATTTCTTGATTCAACAGGTCTGGCAGTAATCAGGCCTGGAGTGGCAAGTGAAATTTAATTCAACTTTCCCCCCAAAAAAGTGGTTAATTACAGTTCATTCATGATTTAGCAAGGGAGGGGGGGATTACTTTTTCACATAGGGCCAGACAGGTTTGCACAGCTTTTTTCCCTTGATAAATTCAATCATCATTTAAACACTGCATTTTGTATTTACTTGGGTTATATTTATGTAATATTAAAAATGTGTTTGATGATATCAATCATTTAAGTGTGACAAATATAAAAAAACAAAAACAAATCAGGAAGGGGGCAAATACTTTTTCACAGCACTGACCATGTAAAATCACATAATGGTCCACTAAGTGATTTGTGTTTTTATAGTCCCCCCCCCCCCTTTTTTTTTGCTGATAGTGACCTTTGTAGGGTCTGTACATAATGAAGAACACCTGCCCACAATGGTCAGACAATGTTCCTATAATGCACGGTATTGGTCAGACAGAGGACGGGGGGGTGCCAGGTTGTGAGTTCCACTAGAAGACCTCGCCGTCCTTTTGTTCCCGTCTCACAAAGTCAGGTGGTCTGCCAGCTGCCGCCGCGTCGCGGTATATAACACAGTTTCAGTGGAGGAGCGTCGCAGCGTGGGGCGTTCTGATCTTCTCCCCTTGGTTACGAAACTTCTTTCATCCCTTATCAGAAAATCCCTTGCTTACATGCCGGCTATATTTAGCGAGATTTGCGAAATGTCAAATCAATACACCTGATGTTTTCTCTGGTCGCGGATTACCCTCTGCGTGCGGCGGGGACGCCAAAACATGAGGCGGCATTTAGCGCCGTATGAGATACATAAACAAGTTCCACCTCATTTGTCCTCATTAAACATCCCCTTTGATGTCTAATAGTCTGTTTCATCAGGACTGACTGTCGGAGGGAAGGGAACTCTGCTCGTCCCCCCCCCCTGAGGACCGCAGGAAGAACTACTCAGGAGAAGGAAATACATAAATAATGGAAGGCAGCCGAAATACCCGAGACAAATGGATATTCCTAATGAGAGTGGCTGGAGAACTTTTCCAACAAAGGCAAAGAGGTGTTCTCCACAGAGCCTTGAGCCTTGAGGGACTCTGCAACCCATTGTGTGTCCTATGGTGGGGGGATATATAAAATGTTGGGCAATAAATATGAATACAGTTGCAATGAATTATAAATGTCTAGTTAGATGGTACATTACACCTGGTGTATTTTATTTATTTATTACAGGTACTTATATAGTGCCGTCAATTTAAATATATATTGTACATTCACATCAGTCCCCGCCCCCGAGGAGCGTACAATCTACGGTCCCTAACTCACATTCATACATACACACACTAAGGCCAATTTAGACAGGAGCCAATTCACCTCCCAGCATGTCTTTGGAGTGTGGGAGGAAACCCTCGCAGGCGCAGGGAGAACATGCAAACTCCAGGCAGGTGGTGTCCTGGTTGGGGAAGCACACAAACAATGATCAGAAGTTTCACCTTTGTGTTGGAGGAGGTTCGGGGTCATCTTTTTGGTTGTCGAGCTTTACCCACAGAGCCGGCTATACTGATATCAGGTGCTCGACAACCACAAAGATGACCACAGTACAGCATGCTTCTTAAAGCGGAGCTCCACCCAAAAGGGGAAGTTCCGCTTTAAGGACTGCTCCACCGCTTCCCATTAAGGATTGGCACCTTTGGGGGGCGGGGTGAGGGGGTACCCGAATTTGACAGGTACCCACTCCCACTTCCGGTCCGATCGCCTAGCGGAAGGTGTCCTCCCTCCCTGTAGTCTGTTGGGACACGTAACAGGTCCCAGAAGACTACAGGACCATTCATGAAGCGCAGCGCTACTCACGCATGGGGAGTGGGCACCCGGCTCTGAAGCCACAAGCTGTCACAGCCGGGTGCCCACACTGAAGATGCCGGCCTCCTGGAATACAGGACGGACAGTGAAACGAGCTGCGGGGGACACACCACGGGACCCAGGGACAGGTAAGTGGCTGTTTTTTAAAAGTCATCACCTACAGTTTTTGTAGCTGCTGAGTTTTATTTTTTGACAGGTGAGTGGAACTCCGCTTTAACCTCTTCCATACCGGGCACTTTTACCCCCTTCCTGTCCAGGCCTATTTTTAAGGTTTCAGCGCTCTCACACTTTGAATGACAATTGCGCGGTCATACAACATTGTACCCAAACTAACATTTTTTTATTTGTTCACACAACTAGAGCTTTCTTTTGGTGGTATTTAATCACCGCTGCGGTTTTATTTTTTGCAAAAATAACAAAAAAAGGAAAATTAATTAAAAAAACACGTTTCTTTGTTTCTGTTATAAAAGTTTGCAAATAAATAATTCTTCTTCAAAATGTATTCCGCTACATTTCTTTGGTGAAAATAACCCAAATCAGTATTTATTTAGTTTGTAGGAAAGTTGTAGAGTTCACAAACTATGGGATATATCTGAAAATCAATCCTGAAGTACTGACGGCCAATCTAATTTCTTGAGGTGCAAGAATGTCAGAACAGTACACATATCCCCCCAAATGTCAGGACGGTACAGATATCCCCCAAATGTCAGGACAGTACGGATATCCCCCAAATGTCAGGACAGTACAGATATCCCCCAAATGTCAGGACAGTACAGATATCCCCCAAATGTCAGAACGGTACAGATATCCCCCAAATGTCAGAACGGTACAGATATCCCCCAAATGTCAGAACGGTACAGATATCCCCCAAATGTCAGAACGGTAAAAATATCCCCTAAATGTCAGGACAGGACAGATATCCCCCAAATGTCAGAACAGTACAGATAACCCCCAAATGTCAACACAGTACAGATATCCCCCAAATGTCAACACAGTACAGATATCCCCCAAATGTCAGGACGGTACAGATATCCCCCAAATGTCAGAACGGTACAGATATCCCCAAAATGTCAGGACGGTACAGATATCCCCCAAATGTCAGGACAGGACAGATATCCCCCAAATGTCAGGACAGGACAGATATCCCCCAAATGTCAGGACAGGACAGATATCCCCCAAATGTCAGAACGGTACAGATATCCCCCAAATGTCAGGACAGGACAGATATCCCCCAAATGTCAGAACAGTACAGATATACCCCAAATGTCAGGACAGTACAGATATACCCCAAATGTCAGAACAGTACAGATATCCCCCAAATGTCAGAACAGGACAGATATCCCCCAAATGTCAGAACAGTACAGATATCCCCCAAATGACCTCTTTTTGCAAAGTAGGCAGTCCGATGTAACTCATGGCGAGTTCTTTGAAGTTGTAATTTTTTTGTCAAAATATTTCGGAAAATGAAGGAATTAAAAAAAAAAATTTTTACATACTGGTGAGGGTAAAGGTGATGGACTGGCCAAGCATGTCTCCAGACCTGAATCCTATTGGGCATCTGTGGGGCATCCTCAAACGGAAGGTCTCTAACATCCACCAGCTACGTGATGAAGTCATGGAGGAGTGAAAGAGGACCCAACTGGCAACCTGTGAAGCTCTGGTGACCTCCATGCCCAAGAGGGTTAAGGCAGTGCTGGAAAATAATGGCGGCCACACAAAATATTGACACTTTGGGCCCAATTTGAACCTTGTCACTTGGGGGGGACTCACTTTTGTTGCCAGCGGTTTAGACATTAATGGCGGTGTGTGGAGTTATTCTGAGGGGACAGCAAATTTCCATGTTATACAAGCTGTACACTGACTACGTCACATTGTAGCAACGTGTCGTTTCTTCAGTGTTGTCACATGAAAAGATAGAATCAAATATTTACAGAAATGTGAGGGGGGGACTCACTTCTGGGAGATACTGTGTATGCGTAAATTGAAGGCATTATATAAGTACCTGAAATCAATCACTATTGATACATCGATTCTCTGCTTCCGCATGGAATATGCATACATATACTGCTCCAGGCTGGATCAATGAAACAAATGTATTTTATATTTTAATAACTGAGTTCAGATATAATTAATAACCTGAAGTTTACTCTGCCTAAATTTCGCCTTCCCTGGTCTCCCGCCATCCTGGCCCTTGCAGGTCTATGAAGGAGTTAACCGGCTGTCACCATGGGACTTTCCAATTTTGGGGCGATCTGTCATCAAACATCTCTTTTAATAAATTCCATGTTATTACATCAGCCTCCCTAATGCTCGGTACAATTATCGCCGGGCCCCTGGAAGTCGCAGTCCGCCTCTACACTCGGCCTCATTAGCAACACAGGAAGTCGGTCCTCGTTACCACGTCTGCCTGTTAGGAAGAATATCAAATATGAAAAGTGTGAATATAATTAAAACTTGACTCAGAGGCGGCAGATGCGAGGTGCTGAGCGCTGCGGAGGAGAGAATCGTCAGACAGGCACGGGGACGGTGCGGCCAGGAGAGACCAGACGGTGTCAAGTGAGGTCACCGGAGAAGACGGGGCAAAACTCATCGATATACAACGTCTACCTGCCGAGAGAGAGCGCCAGAGCGATACGACTGCACATAATCAGACGTGGAGGCTTCTCTCGGCTTCACGCTGATGATACAGATTACAGATGCAGACTAATCAGAGAGAAGGTTGTGCTGGAAAACTGTGTTATATTTTCATTTAGAACACGGGATGCGTTGAAAGAAAAATTCACATTGCTGCTCCTCCATTGAAAACTGCAGTCTGTGTGAACGGGGTGAAATCGAATGTTCACAGGCTATATTCTCGAATGTGTGAATGTGGAAAATACCGCATTACGGCCACTAGATGGCACAGACTATCACATGAAATATGTATGCTCCTCAGTGCCAACTAGTGGCCATAATGTGGTATTTTCCGGATTATTTTTTTTTTTATTTTAATGCAGTTTTAATGGAAGAACAGTCTTAAAACGGACTTCCACCCAAAAGTGGAAGCTCTGCTGCCACATTTGGCACCTTTTGGGGGCGAGGGGGAAGCGGGTACCTGGTGTTGACAGGTACCCGCTCCCACTTCCGGCTCAGTTCCCCACACAGCCAGAAGTTTGCACCCCCTCCAGCCCTCTGGGAAACTTAACAGGTCCCATAGGACTGGAGCCCATTCACAAAGCACAGTGCGCATGTGCAGTAGGAGACCGACTGTGAAGCCGCAAGGCTTCACTGACAGCTTCCCTTACTCAAGATGGCAGTGCCAGCACCTGACAGCCGAATAAAGAATCGACTTGGGGTGAAGACAGGGGCGGACTTACCATTTGGAAACCCGGGCGCTGCCCGAGGGCCCGGAGTCAGTAGAGGGCCCCATGAGATGCCCCTGGTACCTTTTTCATAGGTTTTTTTGAGTTTGGGCAAGGACATTGCCCGGGGGCCCCATGAGTTGTCAGTCCGCCCCTGGGAGAAGACATCGCTGACTCCCTGGACAGGTAAGTGCTGTAATATTAAAAGTCAAGAGCTACAGGATTTTTTTTTTTTCTGGGGGGGGAGGCGGGGGCCAGAATGCAGCTTTAAGTGGGCTTAGAATGGCGGTGGTACTGTCTGTCGAACGTGACAGAGGCAATAGTTTTTGGCATGCCTATGAAACAAAACACTGTGACCACAGAAAGCAGCTTGCTGTGGGGGCACTCAGCAGGGGGGAGGAGCCAGGAGTACCGAAGGGGGGGCCACAAAAGAGGAGGATCCAGGCTGCAATCGCTTTCAACTACATTTTAGTGCACATAAACACAATATATAACCCAATTTTTTAAAAGTTGAGGTTGTGCCGAGTAAATAGATACCCAACATGTCAAGCCGTGAAAGTGGGCGTGCCTGTGAAGTAATGGCAAACCTGGCTACCCGAAATGTTCCATAAGTGACACTTCAGAAATCCCTACAGGTCATCATTTTAGAGATAAGCTCTCACTTCAGCATGGGCGGTGATATGTAACGCAAGGCTCAATTATTCCCAAGCACCAGGTCGCCATGGCAACTAGAAATTGCGTCCCGGCGCCTGGGTTCACTCACTGCCTTCCATTGACTTCAATGGGATATCGCGCCCCATAGGCTTCAATGGAAAATAGCCTCCCATAGGCTTCAATGGGAAATTGCCTCCTATAGACTTCAATGGGAAATTGCCTCCCATTGACTTCAATGGGAAATCGCGCCCCATAAGCTTCAATGGGAAATTACCTCCCATAGGTTTCAATGGGAAATTGTGTGCTCACTCCCTCCCGAGCCGTCTCTGTGTGTCTATGAGACATGAAATAGGGTGGCTCAGCCCTGACCAAAAGGCCCCCCCTCCTCACTCCCTCCCTTTACCAATGGCCGCGGCTGCTGTGTCTCAGCCAATGAGGAAGCATGCACATGGCGGGCTCAGGACAGTATATGGAGGGGATGCAGGGGGGGGGGAGCTGCACTTAGAATGCATGAGGGTTAAAATAAAGAAAACCTTCAGCAGAGGCATATTTAGAACCTTCAGGGCCCCAGTGAAGAAACCATGAAGGGCCCCCCTGGCCTCCGGCCTGGGCCCTTCTCTCCAAGTTTGGTGGCAGAACACCAGGTCCCGGTCACCAATGCGACCTTTGCAACCCTGGTAGTTCCGCCTCCGGGGTCAGTTTGTTTTTTCTTATTTTTCTTTTACAATATTATTTTTAATTTCTTTTTTACAATTTTGTGTAGGAGCCCCGCTGGGGGGGCTTCGGGGAAATATCACGTCTGAGACACGGCCCCCCATCTCCGCAGCCTCACCCCACCTTCAGAGCCACAGTAATGGATTTGTTTGGCTGACCATGAATGGTAAGCTCTTCTGCCAAGTCTGACCCTCCCTGACATGTTTCTGTTCCTGGAGATGATTGGCTGGAGCCGGAGACCTCATTCGCCCCAACAGTGACGTCATCCCTGTCCGGGGAGATGATGGATACAAATGTATCATTCGGTCTTCTATGTATCGGGAATGCGGGAGGACTCGCCCCGCCCCCTCCTATCGATACTACGGATCTTCCACCCGGGGCGTGTCCTTCCGACTGACTCCTCCTCTCCTCGTACTCTACCCGACCCCGCCTCCTCCTCGTGACCCCCTCAGACCCCGCCCCCCGCCATGTCGGCTTTGCGGTTCTCGGCCAACGTGAGCTGGATGTTCCCGGAGATCCCCGACCTACCGGAGCGGATCCGAGCCTCGGCCACAGCGGGGTTCCGGGCGGTGGAGGCGGCCTGGCCGTACGAGAGTCCAACCCGGGCCTTGCAGGGGGCACTGAGCGAGGGGCGGGGCCTGGAGATGGTCCTCATCAACACACCCCCGGGTACTGAGACCCCGCCCCCGTACTGACCCTCAATATTATCCCCCCTCCCCCATACTGATCCCTCAATATTATCCCCCCTCCACCATACTGATCCCTCAATATTATCACCCCTCCCCCAGGTGCTGAATATTGATCTCCCCAATATTTTCACCCCCATACTTATGCCCCCTTTTATTATTACCCCTCCAGCTATACTGACACCCCAATATGATCACCCCTCCTCCATACTGACACCCCAATATGATCACCCCTCCTCCATACTGACACCCCAATATGATCACCCCTCCTCCATACTGACACCCCACCCCCTATACAGAGATCCCGCCTCCATACTGACACCCCGCCCCTTATACAGAGATCCCTCCTCCATGTTGGCACCCCATTCCCTATACTGACACTCCACTATGATCACCCCTCCATACTGACACCCCACCCCTTATACAGAGGTCCCTCCTCCATACTGACACCCCACCCCTTATACAGAGGTCCCTCCTCCATACTGACACCCCATTCCCTATACGACACCCCAATATTATTACCACTCCCCCCTGAGACCCCCCAGTATTATCACTCTCCTATACTGACACCCCAATATGATCACCCTTCTCCCTATGAGACCCCCCAGTATTATCACCCCTTCCCCATACTGACACCCTATTCTTATCACCCCTCCCCCTATACCGAGGCCCCAATATTTTCACCCATACTGACCCCCCCAATATCACCCCCTCCCCCATACTGCTACTCCCCTTTATTATTACTCCTCCACCATACTGACCCCCTGATATCACTCCTCCCCCTAAGCTGACACCATAATAATATCACTCCTCCATACTGACACCCCGATAGTATCACATTTCCCCCCCATACTGATCCCTCCATATTATCACCCTTTCCCCAGGTACTGAATACTGCCCCCCAATATTTTCACTCCACCCCCATACTTATCCCCTCTATTATTATCACCCCTCCCCCTATAGTGACACCACAGTATTATCACCCCTCCCCCCAGGTAGTGAGTGGTGACCCTCTCAATATTATCACCCCTCCTCCATACCGACCACCTTAAAATGATCAGCCCTTCCCCCTGGTACTGAATACTGACATGCCAATTTTAACCCCCCCCCCCCCAGGTAGTGACCCTATACTGAATGCTGCCCCCAATTATTACCCCTCCCTCCCCCCCCAATCCATTATACACGTTATGGTGACAACTAACCAGAAGTCTGTATGTAGGGGACACTCAGGCCGGGGAGTTGGGTCTCGGCGCCATACCTGGAAGACAAGACGCGTTCCGCGCCGGCCTGGACCAAGCTGTGCGATTGGCCACCGACCTGGACTGTCAGAGGTGAGGCCCGGCCTGTGATAGAGAGGACCTGTCACCGTACAAATCACAGAGCTGGACGTCCCGGGGGCCACCACCCTCATCCTTCCTGACCCTCCTGATCCAAAGTGCCCCCTAGTGGTCCTGAATGTTGCCTCACCAGGAATGTTCTACCCCCCTCATAGACGTCTATTACAGTACTTTTTGTTTACATTTAAAAACATTTTTTATTTTTTGCTAGAAAACTAAAAAACAAAACAAAAAAATATATATAAATAAAATGTGTTTTTTTTAGCAGAGATCATCAATAATAAAATGGGTTTTGCAAATTTTTTTATGTCACGCGGTATTTGCACAGCAGTCTTTCGAACGCAATTTTTTGGTTGGAAAAAATTGTTTCATGAATTTTAATGAACACAAACACACTACAATATCCAATGTTATGATAAAACATGAAACAGGATATTTCGCCGAGTAATTAGATACCAAACATGTCACGCTTTAAAATACGCGGTTTTGGAACGGCACCAAACCACGGTATTTTAAAATTCTCCATAGGCGACGCTTTGCAAATCTTTACAGGTTTCCAGTTCAGAGATACAGAGGAGGTCTGGCGCTGGAATTATTGCTCTCACTCTGATGTTGGCAGTGATACCGCACAAGTGTGGTGCAATCGCCGTTTATGTATGCGTTCACCTGTGCATGCAAGCACGGGGGGGGGGGGGGGGGTTGGGGACAGGGGTGCTTTACATTTTTTTTTTTTACATTTTAGTATTTATTGTATTTAATTTTTTTCACACGGTTTCTTTCTTTTTTTTTTTTTTTGTATCCCTTTTATTACCGTCACAAGGAATGTAAACATCCCTTGTGACAGCAATAGGCAGTGACAGGTCCTCTTTATGGAGAGATCTGGGGGTCTGTTGGACCCTAGATATCTCCTCTGCCCTAAAAGCAGCTGATTGCACTGAGATGGGTGTGATCCGATGCTTTCCCTTTTTAAAAATGGCGCTGTTTACATCCGGGAAACCGCAAGTGACAGTAGTACTTGCATAGGCGTGCGCAGCTTATTGCCTGAGGATGTGCAGCGCCCCCCCCCAGCTCACATACACATAGATCTCCCCTCCAGCATGTGATAGAGAGAAAGCACCTCACGTACGGCAAAGCTGGTCAGAAGGAGATCTTTCCCATCTTCCCGCTGGCGCACAGAGTGATAGTGCTAGTGCGCACTGGGTTGATTAGGGTGTGCCCAGGCACACCCGGCACACCCTGTGCGCACGCCCATGAGCTCTCCTTGCTTCCATTTTCCTGTGTCATAGAGCTCATTGGAGACCTTCCAGTCCTCCGATGGCTCTATGATAAGCTGGAACCACCGGCTTCAGTTCCAGGATCTCCGGTGGCATGGAGAGGCATGGGTGGGCAGCAGGAAAGGTGGAAGATGAACCCTCCCGTCACCTGTACTCACATAGGCGTGCGCAGCTTATTGCCTTAGGGTGTGCACCCCCCCCCCCCCCCATCTCATACACAAATTGATCTCCCCTCCAGCATGTGATAGAGAAGTGCGAAAGCACCTCATTTATGGCAAAGCCGGTCAGAAGGAGGTCTTTCCCATCTCCCCGCTGGCACACAAGAGTGATAATTCTAGTGAGTTGATTAGGGTGTGCCCAGGCACACCCAGCACACGCCCATGAGCTCTCCTTGCTTCCATTTTCCTGTGTCACAGCTCATTGGAGACCTTCCAGTCCTCCAATGGCTCCATGATAAGCCACCGGCTTTAGTTCCAGGATCTCTGGTGGCATGGAGAGGTATCGGTGGACTGCGGGAAAGGGGGAGGAGGACCTCTCCCTGCACCTGTACTCACATAGGCGTGCACAGCTTATTGCCTTAGGATGTGCCCCCCCCCCAGGTCACACACACATTGATCTCCCCTCCAGCATGTGATAGAGAAATGCGAAAGCACCTCATTTATGGCAAAGCCAGTCAAGAGATCTTTCCCATCTCCTCGCTGGTGCACAAAATGGTAATGCTAGTGTGCACCGGGTTGATTAGGGTGTGCCTAGGCTCACCCAGCAAACCTTGTGCGCACTCCCATGAGCACTCGTTACTTCTATTTTCCTGTGTCGTAGAGCTCATTGGAGACCTTCCAGTCCTCCAATGGCCCTATGATAAGCCGCCAGCTTCAGTTCCAGGATCTCTGGTGGCATGGAGATCCTGGAGAGGTACCGGTGGCCTGTGGGAAAGGGGGAAGATGACCCTTCCTGCCACCTGTAAAAGCCATCCAGCGACTAGTTAACCACCCAGATGGCTTTTACAAAAAAAAAAAAAAGCAAGCCAGCCGCCAGCCAAAGAAAAACCATGCTGGGACGACACCTGCACCCCGCTATAACCCCTTGACACCCGTAGTGTTTATGTACGTTAGCGGTTCTTCAGGTGGTTACTTAATCCCGATGAAGGTGCGACGGCTCAAATGATGTGAGGAAACAAAGAGGGCGCTTTAAAGGGATATACTTCCAGTACTTCTACATCTCCTTTCACTCCAGTGACAATGGTAGGATTTTGGATTTCCATCACTATCTGTAGCAGGGAAAGTGGTCACGGGACCAGTAAAGATGGTGAAGTCCTTGTCAAGGCACAAGGGGTGAAGGGGTTCAGATTTACTTCAATTTTGTGGATTGTATATTTGGGGTTCTCATTACCGCTTTTCCTCTTACAGAATTCACATCATGGCAGGACGGGTCCCGGCCGGTCTGGATCGGGGGTCAGTAGACAAGGAAATGGAGGCGACGTTTGTGGAGAATCTCAGATACGCGGCAGATGTCCTAAATCAGGTGTGTGTGCGAGGATCTGTCCCAGGGACAATCGTATGTTGTACTGACAGCTTTATGTAGATGAGGACAGCCGGAGCTTTCACTTCTCTTTTGTAGTTTTGGACAGAGCGGGGAGGAGTTATGATTTCTTTCAGGTTTCTGTTTTTCTGTTTCCATATGTAACCCTCATTGCAGAGATTTTCTGCCCCTGTGACACCGGGACAAGAAACATGAATCAGCGGGATGGGAAGACATGGACAACAATCGGTGCTGTTCCCATGGAAAAAATTCCTATGGCTTTCTGTCCAGGGAGAGAAATGCGGGCAAATGTCCCCAGTAATCCCCCTTCAATCCAAAGTTAAGTAAAAAGTTGGGCGGAGTTTGGCTTCAGAGATGTCCATCAGTCTAAGTTCAGAAGAAAACTTTGAATGGATACAGTTTTATGAATGCGGTTCAGTTTTTCAGCCAGTCTGTCCCCAGTCCATTCTGTCTGTTATCTGATGACACATCTGCTGCTGATCCTGGAACACACCTACTGGGTAGATTATCCCCGGTGAGGCAACTCCAAATTTAACATGGATAAGTGCACCTGACGCTGGTACCGGAACACACCATTTGCTAATCCTGGAACACACTTGCTAGTGCTGCTGGAACACACCTGCTGATCCTGGAACATCTGTTGCTGATCTTGGAACACACGAGCTGCAGACCCTGGAACACACCTACTTCTGATGGTGGGATACATCTGTTGCTGATTCCAGAACACACCAGCTGCTGATCCTGGAAAACACCTTCTGCTGATCCTGAAACATGTGTTGCTGATCCTGGAAAACACCTGCTGATCCTGGAGCACATCTGTTGCTGATCCTGGAACACACCAGCTGCTGATCCTGGAACACACCAGCTGCTGATCTTGAAACATCTGTTGCTGATCCCAGAGCACACCAGCTGCTGATCCTGGAACACGTTGCTGATCCCAGAATACTCCTGCTGATCTGGAACACATCTGTTGCTGATCCTGGAACACACCATCTGCTGATCCTAAAACACATCTGTTGCTGATCCCAGAACACACCAGCACACCAGCTGCTGATCCTGGAAAACACCTGTTGCTGATCCTGGAACACACCAGCTGCTGATCTTGAAACATCTGTTGCTGATCCCAGAGCACACCATCTACTGATCCTGGAATATATCTGTTGCTGATCCCAGAACACTTCTGCTGATCCCGGAACACATCTGTTGCTGATCCTGGAACACACCATCTGCTGATCCTAAAACACATCTGTTGCTGATCCTGGAAAACACCTGCTGACCCCGGAACACATCAACTGCTGATCCTGGAGCACACATACTGCTGATCCTGGAACACATCTGTTGCTGATCCCGGAACACATCAGCTGCTGATCCCGGAACACATCAGCTGCTGATCCCGGAACACATCAGCTGCTGATCCCGGAACACATCAGCTGCTGATCCCGGAACACATCAGCTGCTGATCCCGGAACACATCAGCTGCTGATCCCGGAACACATCAGCTGCTGATCCCGGAACACATCTGTTACTGATCCCGGAACACATCTGTTACTGATTCCAGGACACACCAACTGCTGATCTTGAAACATCTGTTGCTGATCCCGGAACACATCTGTTGCTGATCCCGGAACACATCTGCTGCTGATCCTGGAACATATCTGTTGCTGATTCTGGAAAACACCATCTGCTGATCCTAAAACACACCTGCTGCTGATCCTAGAATATACCTTCTGTTCTTCCGAGGATACACCTACTGCTGATCTCAGGACACATTTACAGCTGACCTCAGGACACACCTACTCCTATCTCAGGACACACTTGCTGCTGATCCTGGAACACTCCTGCTGCTGATCCTTGAACATAGATGCTGCTGATCCCGGAACACACCGGA
Source organism: Staurois parvus (assembly GCF_062004578.1). Taxonomy (NCBI): domain Eukaryota; kingdom Metazoa; phylum Chordata; class Amphibia; order Anura; family Ranidae; genus Staurois; species Staurois parvus. The sequence goes on from NW_028319077.1 coordinate 1,158,362, forward strand.
ATCTCATCTTTACGGCCCCTCCATTTTATTGGAGCACAGTCAGAAGACCTTTTCTCACCTTCATTTTATTGGAACGTGGTCAGGTGACCTTTTCTCACCTTTACGGCCCCTTCATTTTATTGTGGAGCTCTTACCAGGTATAGGTGAGAGCGGTCAGAGCTCCTCGTCTGGGAATGGTCACCAAATGGCAAGTTATCCATTTCACAGAGTCTTCAGGTTCTGCTGCGTTGGACGTTCACAGGTCAAGTCCCGGATTAATCAGTAACCGGCATTCCCAGAGGACACTCAGTGCTGCTTACATCAGCATTATTGGAACTGTCCCTGGACTATAACTCTTCAGTGCTCCTGCAGGTCCCAGGCAGTGAGCCATGCTGGCACTTGTAGTTCCTCCACATACAGGGAAAGGCACATGTTTTCCAAGGACAGGATATATAAAGGACAAATGACCCCAGATAATGACTGTGAGTGGGAGGTTGCAGGCCTTGTCCACACGGGCGTACTACAGTGTACACTAGTGGTGCACCGAAATTAAAATTCTGGACTGAAGCCGAAAATTCAGGATGTACCAAAAACTGAAACAGACAGCTTAAAAAAAAAAAAAAAAAAAAAAATTATGTTTAATTATATTAACCGCTTCCCGGCCGCCCTATAGCAGAAATACTGATACAGGGCGGCACGGGTGTGCAAAATCACATATATGTATGTGATTTTGCATTTCCGGGTAGGGGGCGCGCATGCACCCTACCCGCACCGCCATTTCTGGCCTCGGTGGTCAATCACAGGGTCCTAGCCGGTGACTTCTCGCCGGCACCCGGTGATTGTAGAGCATCTCCGACGGGGAGAACTGTTTGTAAACAAAACAGTTCCCTGTCAGCTCCTGCACACTGCTTTGGATGGCTGTGCACAACAGAGCCGTACAAAGCAGTGTGCTTACAGTGAAGCACACGGACACAGCCCTCATAGTAAAACACGCACACCCTACCCGCCCTTCCATTCGTGGCCGTGGACGTCAATCACCGGGTCCCAGCCGGTAATTACCGAGCATCTCCGATGGGGAGGAAGATTGTAAACAAAACAAACAACAATCTTCCTCCCTGACGGTTCGGGCACACTGCACAGCCATCCAGAGCAGTGTGATTACAGTGAAGCACCAATACCCCGCCCCCTAGTAAAACACTCCCAGCACACAGTTAACCCTTTGATCGCCCCTCATGTTAACCCCTTCCTTCCCAGTGCCATTAGTACAGTGTCAGTGGGTTTTTTTTTTAGCACTGATCACTGTATTGGTGTCACTGGGATGTCAGTGACACCAAGTCAGTACCCCCCCAGTGTCAGAATGCCCACCGCAGTCCCGCTATACGTCGCTGATCGCCGCCATTACTAGTAAACATTAGAAAAAAATCCCAGTATATGCCGCCATTTGTAAACGCTATAACTTTCACGTAAACCGATTAATTTACGCGTATTGGGATTTTTTTTTTAGCAAAGACAAGGAGGAGAATACATTTTGACCAAAATTTATGACGAAATTTGATTTTTAATATTTTTTTACTGGACGTGTTTAATAGCAAAAATTCTGAAATATTGTTTTTTATCAAAATTGTCGGCCTTTTTTTTGTATAGCGCAAAAGAAATCTCAATTCATGGGAAAAAAGGGTGTAAATTTCATTTGGGTGCAGCGTTGCATGAACGCGCAATTGTCAGTTAAAGTAACGCAGCGCAGTAACGCAAGAAATGACTCTGTCAGGAAGGAAGGGGTGGGGGGGGTAATCCTCAGGAGGGCGAGGGGTTATGTTCTGCTTTTTAATATCATGAATTTAAAAAATACCATCCAGTACGGTAAAGTGACTTTTATTAAAGTAAGACATGAGAACTGGACAGAAATAAAATGAATTAAATATAAAATGAGAACACGGAGCGGAGCTCCACCCAAAAGTGGTTTGGACATCTACACCCTCCCACTTGTGGCTGAGGTCGCTGCAGTGAACTGAGCCGGAAGTCTGGCCAGGGGAGGATGGAACAGACCACCACTGCAGCTGGGATGTGTCCGTGGTCTGTCTGTGGGATCCTCATGGCTGCGGTACATGGGGGGGTCGGTGACCTCCGGGCAGCAGGATTGGTATATCAGGTTAGCGCACTGCGAGGGCTGTGATTGGCAGACTCCTCTCTCATACTGGCTCTCTATTGGCAGGTTGGTATTGTTGGACTGATTGAGCCAATAAACTCTCGTATTACTGAGCCGCGGTACTTCCTGAATACGCCACATCAAGGTGAGGTGGTGGGGGGGGGGTGTGTGTGAGGGGGGCTTGGTCCCTATTGATTAATGCTATTGATCGTATTAATGTGATTTCAGCGGCTGCGATCTTACAGAAAGCGAGGAGAGAAAATCTGAAGATGCAGATGGTGAGCACTACACTGTGTGTACAGGGGGTCACCAGATAGATATCCAATATGGTGGTTGGATATGACATCACTGACGTGGAGGTGGGGTATGACATCACTGATATCTGATATACCAGGCGTATGACATCACTGATATGTGATATGGAGGTGGGGTATGACATCACTGATATGTGATATGGAGGCGGGGGTATGACATCACTGATATGTGATATGGAGGCGGGGGTATGACATCATTAATATGTGATATTGAGGTGGGGTATGACATCACTGATATGTGATATGGAGGCGGGGGTATGACATCACTGATATGTGATATGGAGGCGGGGGTATGACATCACTGATATGTGATATGGAGGCGGGGGTATGACATCACTGATATGTGATATGGAGGCGGGGGTATGACATCACTGATATGTGATATGGAGGCGGGGGAATGACATCACTGATATGTGATATGGAGGCGGGGGTATGACATCACTGATATGTGATATTGAGGTGGGGTATGACATCACTGATATGTGATATGGAGGCGGGGGTATGACATCACTGATATGTGATATGGAGGCGGGGGTATGACATCACTGATATGTGATATGAAGGCGGGGTATGACATCACTGATATGTGATATTGAGGCGGGGTATGACATCACTGATATGTGATATGGAGGCGGGGTATGACATCACTGATATGTGATATGGAGGCGGGGTATGACATCACTGATATGTGATATGGAGGCAGGGGTATGACATCACTGATATGTGATATGGAGACGGGGTATGACATCACTGATATTTGGTATGGAGATGGAGTATGACATCACTGATATGTGATATGGAGGCGGGGTATGACATCACTGATCTCTGACATACAGGGGGTATGACATCACTACTGTTTTCAGGACATCACACTTTCACTATGTGATGGTCAGATATGGGGGGTGGCTGACGTGTTTTTCTCTGTGCGGCAGGATGTCTTCCACTGGCAGATCATGGATGGAAATCTGACTGAGAACATCAAGAGATATTTCCCATTGATCGGTGAGTCTCCGAGGTTCTGATATTCTCTGTGCTTCCCAGAAAGTTCACCTTTAAAAAATTAAAAATAATCGCACATCTTTTTGTAAGTAAAAAAAAAATGTTAATTTTTTTATGTTTTTTTACTTGGCGCCTGTAAGCATGACACCTGTGATCAGCAGACTGCCGGTGCCATGCAGGACCCCTGCACACTGTCAGTGCGTGGGCGGAGCTTGCGTTTATTTTAAAACGGTGACAGCATGTGGGGGGAGATCTCCTGCTAGCTATCACTAGATGCAGCACAGCAGACATCTAACACTTCCCTCCTCCCAGACTGACAATGCTGCTGTCTAAAAGGTGCCTCCTGTGCCCCTTCATCCAGAGTGGGGGCACTCTAATACAGGAGGGATGTTACTGGTCAGATCAGCAGGTGAAAACAGAAAATTAAAATTTGGGGGGGTCTCTGTTTTCTCTTGCACTGTATATAGAGAGTATATATAAATGGAATGTTCCCCTGATAATAGGAGGACGCTGTGTTCTCCTGCAGCACATTGCTCCTGTATTGGACCTACCACACCGCGTTCTCCAGGAACTCCTGATATTCTGACCTCCGCTCATTTCTTTTCTCTTGAGGATTCAGCGGTATGTCCGCTCCTCGCTCTCTGCTCCTCGCTCTGCTCCTCGCTCTCTGCTCCTCGTCCTGCTCCTCGCTCTCTGCTCCTCGCTCTCTGCTCCTCGCCCCTCGCTCTCTGCTCCTCGCTCTCTGCTCCTCGCCCCTCGCTCTCTGCTCCTCGCTCTCTGCTCCTCGCCCCTCGCTCTCTGCTCCTCGCTCTCTGCTCCTCGCCCCTCGCTCTCTGCTCCTCGCTCTCTGCTCCTCGCCCCTCGCTCTCTGCTCCTCGCTCTCTGCTCCTCGCCCCTCGCTCTCTGCTCCTCGCTCTCTGCTCCTCGCCCCTCGCTCTCTGCTCCTCGCTCTGCTCCTCGCCCCTCGCCTCTGTAGATTGCACTGTCCTTGTGCTTCCCACACAAATTCCTCTCATTCACCCCCTAATCCATCCACCTGCTCTGAGCTTCCTGTGGAATTCTTTACATCCCCGCTTTCCATTGTTAAACCTTCAAAAAAAATGCAGATAAAAGGTCAAAAACATAAAAAGAGGTCAGTCATGGAAGCCTTTGTTTCCCTCCCCCCCTACCAGGGTCACACGGGTGGCGGCACGTTACGCTCTGGTGGTGAATAGTAACCCGTATCTCCTTTTTTTTCTCTTATAAAAATAAAACTGTCCTAAAATTGTAAAACAAAAAATAGTTTTAAAAAAAAAAAAATGTAGCCTCACCCACTTGCCCTCTGGGACATCCCCTTTATGACCAGCCCATTGTTTTTTTTCTTTACGGCACTTGCGCTTCTTTAACTGGCACTTGTGCGGTCATGCAACGCTGTACCCAAATTAAATTTTCTGTCATTTTTTTTTTCACACAAATAGAGTTTTCTTTTGGTGGTATTTGATCATCACTGGGTTTAAAAAAAAAAAATTGCGCTATAAATTAAAAAAACCCAAAAACTAAAAAAAAATTAAAAAACAAAAAAAACACAATATTTTTCACTTTTTGCTATAAAACATATCCAATAGAAAAAATTGGGCCAAAATGTATGTATTGTGTCTTTGGTAAAAAAAAAAAAAATTGGTTTACGTGAAAGTCATAGCATCTACAAATGGCGGTTTATATACTGGAATTTTTGTTTATTCTTTTTTTATACTAGATATGGCAACTTAAAGCGGGACTGCGGTAGTGCGGCGGGCATTCTGACACTAACTGACACTAATTCACAATGATCAGTGCTAATAAAAAGCACTGACGCTGTATTAAGGACTCCGGACAGGAAGAGGTTAACATCTGGAGCTATCAAAGGGTTAACTGTGTGTTAGGGAGTGGTTTAAGTGTGTACGGTTTTACTAGGAGGGGGTTCCGGCTTTCATCTCCCAATCAGAGTGATTCTGATTAGTCAAAGCATTCAGATGCCAGTGCTCACCAATCAAAATTGCTCTGATCCATCCCGGTGTCCTTAACCCCTTGCCGCTGAACGCGCGCAAATATGCCTCTTGGTGGCTGAGCCTTGGTGCCAAGGGGCCACAAATACGCACCGAGAGGGCGTGCCCTGCGCACTCACAGCACATTATGGAAAAGTCCTGATTGCCACTTGCTGTCGGGGTGATCATGGCGGTCACATGACCCTAAGCCCCACCCCGCCTCCCAGTGCCAGAAACCCCTTAATGGGCCGGGAGGCTCCAGCACCAAGGGCAATCACATGGCCCTAAATCCCACCCCGCCTCCCAGTGCCAGAAACCCCTTAATAGGCCAGGAGGCACCAGCACCAAGGGCAATCACGGCGGTCACATGACCTTAAACCCCACCCCATCTCCCAGCGCCAGAAACCCCTGAATGGGCCAGGAGGCTCCGGCGCCAATGGCGTTCATGGCGGACATATGATCCTAAACCCCGCCTCCCAGCGCCAGAAACCCCTGAATGGGCCAGAAGGCGCAAGCGCCAAGGGCAATCACAGTGGTCACATGACCTTAAACCCCACCCCATCTCCCAGCGCCAGAAACCCCTGAATGGGCCAGGAGGCGCCGGCGCCAATGGCGTTCATGGCGGACATATGATCCTAAACCCCACCCTGCCTCCCAGTGCCAGAAACCCCTTAATGGACCGGGAGGCTCCAGCGCCAAGGGCGATCACATGATCTTAGACCCCACCCTGCCGCTCAGCACCACAAACCCCTCAATGGTCTGGGAGGCGCCGGCACCAAGGGGTTAAGGAAAGAAGGGGAAGATGGCCGTGGCTTTCATTTTCCCGGACTGCTAACCATCCATGGAGGAGGTAGTGCAGTGGGGAGGGTGTAGTGCAGTGGGGAGGGTGTAACATGTTCATTTTTTGTGACAAGGTGCATTTATATTTTACCCTCTTGTTGGCCTCCAGAGGATCCCCCCTTCCTGATCAGGCCATTTTTTTTTCGATATGGCGCTGCGTTACTTTAACTGACAATTGCGCGGTCATGCAACGCTGAACCCAAATGAAATTTACATCCTTTTCCCCCACAGATTGAGCTTTATTTTCGTGGTATTTAATCGCCTCTGCGCTTTTTCATTTGTTGCACTATAAACAAAAAAAGACCGACAATTTTGAGAAAAAAAAAACAGTATTTTTGACTTTTTGCTATTCAACATTTCCAGTGACAAAAAATTAAAAAAAAATCAAATTTCGTCATGAATTTAGGCCAGAATTTATTCTGCTCCGTGTCTGCTAAAAAAAAAATCCCAAGACGTGTAAATTAATTGATTTACGTGAAAGATGTAACGTCTACAAATGGCGGTATAGATACTGGGATTTTTATTATTTTTTGTTATACTAGTAATGGCGGCGATCAGCGACTTATAGCGGGACTGCGGCGGGCATTCTGACACTGGGGGGGGGGGGGGGACTGCCACTGACAGTCCAATGAACTAATACAGTGATCAGTGCTAATAAAAAGCACTGACACTGTATTAATGGCACTGGGCAGGAAGGGGATAACATTTGGGGCGATCAAACGGTTAACTGTGTATTTTACTAGGGAGACATGCTGCTGTGTATTCCTCTTCTGTGCAGAGAACTACACAGCGGAATGTCCTTACTGACAGGTGAGAGACCTGTGCTGTTTACACACGTTTCCCCCCCCCCCCTTCAGAGATACTCGGCGATCGCCCGGACCCAGTGATCGACATCTGTAGCCGCCAATGGCGGCGCGGGTAGGGCAGCGCGTGCGTGTGCGTGCCCCCTACCTGGAAATGCAAAATCACGTATACATATGTGTTTTTGTGCAGCCCTGCTTCATTGTAGCAGTACTTAAAAAAATCTAATTTTGTCATAAATTTAGGCCAGAATGTATTCTGCTCCATGTCTTTGCTGTGTATTCCTCTTCTGTGCAGAGAAGTACACAGCAGCATGTCCTTGCTGACAGGGGAGAGACCTGTGCTGTTACACACTCGTCTCTCCCCTGTCAGTGATGCTCGGCAATCGCCGGGTGCCAGCGGGGAATCTCCAGCCGGGACCCAGTGATTGACATCTGAAGCTGCCAATGGCAGCGCGGGTAGGGCAGCGCATGCGTGTGCGTCCCCCTTACCCGGAAATGCAAAATCACGTATACATATGTGATTTTGTGCAGCCCTGCTTCATTGTAGCAGTACTTCTGCTATAGGGTGGTTAATAAAGGCCCCTTTACAAGGCAAGGCTCCCACCGATGATTGCCGAGACACAAGGTCCCCATTTTAAAACTCCAAAGGGCCACGTGTGGCCCTTCGGCCGCCAGTTTTTCATCAGGGCACTATACAGACCAATCAGTTTTTGGCTGCTGCAACTAAATCAGCTCGGTACAAAAGGCACCCGGGACAACTTGTGAAGTGGATCCGTCATGAAGTGGCACATTGTGAAGTGCGCCATTCTCGCCGCCTCCGATTCATACTCGCTGTATGAGGAGTAACTGCCCTTTAATACTCCCCGACGTATCCAGCCGGCCGGAGCTCTCGGGCCACAAGTGGCCGTCCTTCAGCGAGGACTCTCCATCCTCCCTTCCCCCCCCCCCCCCCCGTCCTGGAGATGGCTGTGATTAGTCCGCCGCTACCATTTACATCTTCATCGGCCAAACAGACACTTCGATTTGTGCAGCTGCTAGCGGCGTCCGAACCCGTCTGCCAGAAATCATGTTGCTGTAATTATACGTTCCGGCGAGATAACGGCGGTAAAAAAAAAAAAGTCGTCGGACAGAAGGTGTCATTCCACGGGAAAATGCGCTTATTGATTGGTGACGAACGACAAATTAGAAATTGTTCCGATCTACTTCCCTGTTGATTGCGGTGTGTCTCAGCGCGGCCCGCGTCTGCGGGAACCGCCGCTAATAACGCTTTGTACGGTTGTGTGTGTGCAGGTCACGTCCAGATCGCACAGGTCCCTCACCGCCACGAGCCGGACAGCCCCGGAGAGCTGAACTTCCCGTATCTGTTTGACCTTCTGGAGGAGCTGGGCTACCAGGGATACGTCGGGTGTGAATACAGACCTCGCGGTGAGTGTTTGGCCGGATCTAGGCTGACTAATATGGGGGGCAGTAAAAAGAAGAAGTCAGAGGGGCAGAACGTCAACACTCGTTTTTATCCTCTCCTAGTCCCCTGCATCTCTATGTGACGGCAATGAAAAGCATCAGCGGGTATTGGGTCAGTGCTTCGCATGTTTTATAGTCATGGCACCCGTTAACTGGTTCACACCCGGCCTGTTATACAATGGCGGATGGGCGGGACTGCTGGGAGGACGTCATGATGTCCCGCCCCCCATTCTTGACACACAGATCGGTGGTCAGGTACATCCCTCGGACACAGTGCATCACCGATCAGGGCAATGGCTCTTTACCATGTGATCACCTGTGTCCAATCACAGCTGATCACATGTAAACAAATGCCAGTTATTAGCATTTCCTTTCCTCAGCGTTGTCACTGTTGGGGGGGAAGGAAAGCCGATAACCTGACATCCTGTGACGGGACATTTACACTGATGATCAGTGCCCATCAGTGCAGCATATCGGCACCTCTTCATCATTGCCCAACAGTGCAGCATATCAGTGCCCATCAGTGCAGAACATCAATGCCCATCAGTGCAGCATATCAGCACCTCTTCATCATTGCCCATCAGTGTAGCATATTAGTGCCCATCAGTGCAGCATATCGCCACCTCTTCATCATTGCCCATCAGTGGAGCTTATCAGTGCAGAACATCAATGCCCATCAGTGTAGCATATCGCCACCTCTTCATCATTGCCCATCAGTGCAGAACATCAATGCCCATCAGTGCAGCATATCGTCACCTCTTCATCATTGCCCATCAGTGCAGAACATCAATGCCCATCAGTGCAGCATATCGCCACCTCTTCATCAATGCCCATCAGTGCAGCATATCGCCACCTCTTCATCATTGCCCATCAGTGGAGCTTATCAGTGCCCATCAGTGCAGAACATCAATGCCCATCAGTGCAGCATATCGCCACCTCTTCATCAATGCCCATCAGTGCAGCATATCGCCACCTCTTCATCATTGCCCATCAGTGCAGCTTATCATTGCCCATCAGTGCAGCTTATCATTGCCCATCAGTGCAGCATATCGTCACCTCTTCATCATTGCCCATCAGTGCAGCTTATCAGTGCTCATCAGTGCCTCTTCATCATTGCCCATCAGTGCCTCTTCATCATTTGTCCATCAGTGCCTCTTCAGTTTTTTTTTTAATTTTCAGTCAGCAAACAATAAAAAAATTCAGTGGTGATGAAATAACACCAAAAGAAAGCACTATCTGTCTCAAGCTTTAGGAGGGCCAGACTGCCTGTGGGAGTAGAAAATGTCTTGGTGGCAGTGGGAGTAAACTGTGTCCCCTTTTTGGTATAGGGGGAGGAAGGCTGCCTCATTATTGGTGTCAGTGGGAGGAATAGTGCCCCGTCGTTGGTGTCAGTGGGAGGAATAGTGCCCCGTCGTTGGTGTCAGTGGGGGGAATAGTGCCCCGTCGTTGATGTCAGTGGGAGGAATAGTGCCCCGTCGTTGGTGTCAGTGGGAGGAATAGTGCCCCGTCGTTGATGTCAGTGGGAGGAATAGTGCCCCGTCGTTGGTGTCAGTGGGAGGAATAGTGCCCCGTCGTTGGTGTCAGTGGGAGGATTAGTGCCCCGTCGTTGGTGTCAGTGGGAGGAATAGTGCCCCGTCGTTGGTGTCAGTGGGAGGAATAGTGCCTCATCGTTGGTGTCAGTGGGAGGATTAGTGCCCCATCGTTGGTGTCAGTGGGAGGAATAGTGCCCCATCGTTGGTGTCAGTGGGAGGAATAGTGCCCCATCGTTAATGTCAGTGGGAGGAATAGTGCCCCATCGTTGGTGTCAGTGGGAGGAATAGTGCCCCATCGTTGGTGTCAGTGGGAGGAATAGTGCCCCATCGTTGGTGTCAGTGGGAGGAATAGTGCCCCATCATTGGTGTCAGTGGGGGGAATAGTGCCCCATCGTTGGTGTCAGTGGGGGGAAGCTGCAATATAATATAAATGTTTGCTTTTGGGTGTAACCCCTCGCCCTACAGAACATCCCCCCCCCCTCCCCTTCCTGACCAGGCCATTTTTTTGCGATACGGCGCTGCGTTAATTTAACTGACAGATGCGTGCTCATGCAACGCTGCACCCAAATTAAATTTACATCCTTTTTCCCCCACAAATAGAGCTTTTTTCTGTGGTATTTGATTGCCTGTGCGGTTTTTATTTTTTGCACTGTAAAAAAAAAAGACCGACAATTTTGAGAAAAAAAACCTTTTTTTTGCTTTTTGCTATAAAACATATCAGAGAATAGTGTCCCATCATTGGTATTAGTGGGAGGAATGACATCCCCAGTTCTTTCCCCCGTCAGAAATACTCAGCGATCACCGGCGACTAATCACTGGCCGGGACCCATTGATTGGCAGCCGAGGCCGCGAATGGCGGTGCGGGTAGGGCTCACACGCGCCCCTTATCCAGAACTGCAAAATCATGTATATATAGGTGATTTTGCGCACCCCTGTAGCAGTATTTCTCCTGGAGGGCAGACAGGAAGTGGTTAATACCCCTTTACCCTTTTCTAAACGCTGTTTTCCAGGTGACACCATAGCTGGACTCCGTTGGATGGAGGAGTATCATAAGAGGCGTGAAGACCGAACCAAGTCTAACTGAAGCCTTGAAATCCTACTAGTGCCATCCATAGGAGCCAATGCAACTGCAAGACCTCTGAACTACAACTCCCAGAATTCTGTGAGGCACACACATGGAGGGGGCAGAGGATCTGTAGAGTAAAAACACAGGAAGGAAGTCTTTTTATAACAAGAAGAAAAGCAAAAACGATGCTCGGTGCTCACAGTCGGGTCCAAGCTGCACCTTTTCGCTGATCAAGCACTGTTTGCATTTGTAATTCTACTTATGAAAATTGTAAATAATTGTTTTCTCTCTTCTAATTATTCTTTATTCATGGTAATTAAAATGTGTGACTTTATTTTTCTGTGCAGTTTTTCCTGTGGAGGGATAGGTATGTAATGTTATATTGATTAAATCACATTTGCAGTTCCCGTGCTTCTTGTCTTCACTGTCTCCGTGTGGAGGCGGCCAGCTTGATAGAGGAGCAGGGCTTTGCTTACTCATATCAGAGCTCCTCCCCTTCTTGGATGACACGTGGGGTAATGATGAAGCAGCAGAAGTGCAGGGAACACAGATCCATAGAATGGAAGCAGCAGGGAGATCCTTGCACTGCAGGTTTTAAAAGGTACAGCTTCCTCTCCAGCAAGGAGAACAATGAGCAGCACAGTAATGACATCACCAGTCCTAAACTAAAACACCAAAGCGACAGGCAGAGAGAAAACTCACAGCTTTGTATTACTGGTTCCTTAAAAGAGAAGTATGGCCAAAGTTCCTCTGTGGATCTCAGGCATGCACTTACTGCTCCCTGGGGACGCAGAATCAGTCGATAGTGCCCACTATCCGCTGAGAGAGCAAAGCAGCTTCAGGCTCTGGAAGGGTCCTGACAATATTTTCGGGATCCACCTAGCTACCCGACAGCTAGCTTCACCTCTCAGCATGTGGCTGAGACTCAGCTGTGTTCATCCCCTCTCCTGCGCCGTGCTCCATTGAACGCTGGAGTAGCAAAGCAAGGAGCTTCCGGCTCTTGAAGGATCCTGACAATATTGTCGAGATCCACCCAGCTGCCTGACAGCTGGCTCCACCTCTCAGCCAGAGCCAGCTGCGCCCACCTCCTCCCCTGCTCAGTGCTCCAGAGGAGCAGAGTAGAGAGCATTGACTGTCAGTCACCACTCTCTGCTCTGAGCAGAGAACTGAGCGATCAGTGGTGATGTGATTGCTCCGTTCTCGGTATTACACCTGACATGGGACAGCCAGGGGGACACGGAGGAGTGTATAAATGTTTGTTATTTTTAAAAACCCCAAACTTCTCCTTTAAATTCAGGAGCTCACATCGACTGCTTTTAAACGGACATCAGCTTCTGTACATTTAGCGGTTTGCTTTACAGTTGCTGCACACGGATACATGGGTGTCATTAAAAATAAAATCACTTTCCCCCAGATGCCACTCAAGGATCCCACAGGACCCAGTCATGTGGACAAACCACTGTCACATGATCTTTGGAGGATGGTAGTTCATACTGGTAAATCTGGAAGGAACTTGGTCACATGACTAGCTGTGGTTGGATCTTTGAATAGCACCCTATGAATACGTGCCTAGCACGAAACGCGTCAGAGGGGCTACAGCATCTGGACATCTAGCCACCGCTGGTGGCCATCCTGAATCTCTGGTCAGTATTGTTACTTTTTACATACCTACATTGGAATCAAGTTCATCCATACAATATCACACTATGTGGTGTCCCTTATTGGTCCTCTCCTCGTGAGTGCTGCCCTCCGCAGTGCCTGTCCTAAAGAGTTGACCCCGGATGTTGTGATTTACTGATGAACCCCAGAATCCTGTTGCGGCTGTGACCAGATGATAGTGAATGCAGCTTGACCTGAATACGGATGACCTTATGTGTGCCTGATGATACAGGAGACCTCCTATATGCGTATATAATACGCACTTCTGGTGAGTGCGCATTCTGATCATTTATATTTATCACCTCTGGATATCATATACACACCTTAAGCTGTGACTCTACAGGATCCCCACGTTACACATTTCTTCATTTGGACGCCTGATTTGACTGTGATTACCATTAGTGATATCACTTATTGTGCTTTATGCTCTGAAGGACGAATTTGCACATTGCATGTTACATTTGACCATTACTTGCACTTTATTACTCCTATCCCCAGCGCTGAGCCTTTACTATTTACATATGGAATTAACAATGCCCCATAATTTGTCATTGGGAGGAATAGTGCCCCATCATTGGTGTCAATGAGAGGAATATTCCTCCATCGTTGGTGTCAGTGGGAGGAATAGTGCCCCATCATTGGTATCAGTGGGAGGAATAGTGCCCCATCATTGGTATCAGTGGGAGGAATAGTGCCCCATCATTGGTGTCAGTGGGAGGAATAGTGCCCCATCATTGGTATCAGTGGGAGGAATAGTGCCCCATCATTGGTGTCAGTGGGAGGAATAGTGCTCCATCATTGGTGTCAGTGGGAGGAATAGTGCCCCATCATTGGTATCAGTGGGAGGAATAGTGCCCCATCATTGGTGTCAGTGGGAGCAATAGTGCCCCATCATTGGTATCAGTGGGCGGAATAGTGCCCCATCATTGGTATCAGTGGGAGGAATAGTGCCCCATCATTGGTATCAGTGGGAGGAATAGTGCCCCATCATTGGTGTCAGTGGAGGAATAGTGCCCCATCATTGATGTCAGTGGGAGGAATAGTGCCCCATCATTGGTGTCAGTGGGAGGACTAGTGCTCCATCATTGGTATCAGTGGGAGAAATAGTGCCTCATCATTGGTGTCAATGGGAGGAATGGTGCCCCATCATTGGTGTCAGTGGTAGGAATGGTGCCCCATCATTGGTGTCAGTGGTAGGAATGGTGCCCCATCATTGGTGTCAGTGGTAGGAATGGTGCCCCATCATTGGTGTCAGTGGGGGGAATAGTGCCCCATCATTAGTCTCAGTGGGAGGAATAGTGCCACATCATTGGTGTCAGTGGGAGGAATAGTGCCCCATCATTGGTATCAGTGGGAGGAATAGTGCCTCATCATTGGTGTCAGTGGGAGGAATAGTGCCCCATCATTGGTGTCAGCGGGAGGAATAGTGCTCCATCATTGGTATCAGTGGCAGGAATAGTGCCCCATCATTGGTGTCAGTGGGAGGAATAGTGCCCCATCATTAGTCTCAGTGGGAGGAATAGTGCCACATCATTGGTGTCAGTGGGAGGAATAGTGCCCCATCATTGGTATCAGTGGGAGGAATAGTGCCCCATCATTGGTGTCAGTGGAGGAATAGTGCCCCATCATTGATGTCAGTGGGAGGAATAGTGCCCCATCATTGATGTCAGTGGGAGGAATAGTGCCTCATCATTGGTGTCAGTGGGAGGAATAGTGCCTCATCATTGGTGTCAGTGGGAGGAATAGTGCCTCATCATTGGTGTCAGTGGGAGGAATAGTGCCCCATCATTGGTGTCAGCGGGAGGAATAGTGCTCCATCATTGGTATCAGTGGCAGGAATAGTGCCCCATCATTGGTGTCAGTGGGGGGAATAGTGCCCCATCATTGGTGTCAGTGGGAGGAATAGTGCCCCATCTTTGGTGTCAGTGGGAGGAATAGTGCTCCATCATTGGTATCAGTGGGAGGAATAGTGCCCCATCATTGGTATCAGTGGCAGGAATAGTGCCCCATCATTGGTATCAGTGGCAGGAATAGTGCCCCATCATTGGTATCAGTGGGAGGAATAGTGCCCCATCATTGGTATCAGTGGCAGGAATAGTGCCCCATCATTGGTATCAGTGGCAGGAATAGTGCTCCATCATTGGTATCAGTGGCAGGAATAGTGCCCCATCATTGGTGTCAGTGGGAGGAATAGTGCCCCATCATTGGTATCAGTGGGAGGAATAGTGCCCCATCATTGGTGTCAGTGGGAGGAATAGTGCCTCATCATTGGTGTCAGTGGGAGGATTAGTGCCCATCATTGGTGTTCCTGAGAGGAGTAGTACCTCATCATCGGTGTCACAGGAATGAATAATGCCCCATCAGTTTTGTCATTGGGAGGAATAGTGCCCCATCATTGGTGTCAGTGGGAGGAATAGTGCCCCATCATTGGTGTCAGTGGCAGGAATAGTGCCCCATCATTGGTATCAGTGGGAGGATTAGTGCCCATCATTGGTGTTCCTGAGAGGAGTAGTACCTCATCATCGGTGTCACAGGAATGAATAATGCCCCATCAGTTTTGTCATTGGGAGGAATAGTGCCTCATCATTGGTGTCAGTGGAAGAAATGGTGCCCCAAAGGGCCAGAAAAGGGAAGCAAAGGGCCATATCTGGACCACGGGCCTCAGTTTGAAGATCACTGCTTTAGAAGATCTCAGACTGCAGATATACAGTACAACTACTAGGCTACAGATCAGGAGTGCCTAGGCACAGGAAGTACACGACTATTTTTTCAGGAGGAATCAGCAACAAATATTGGTCATCACTGAAGAAAGTCACCTCTACATAGAAGATAATTGTTTATTCAAATAATTAGAATAGTCTCTCAGATTTACATGACATGTACATAAAATCTTACATCTGGTAATTCAGCAATGGCTTCAGGGTTAAAATAAAACAGTTTGTAACAGGGACTCTCGGGCGATGTCCGTGGCGCCTTCAGCCTCTATGCAGATCCTGTGGCGTATCACGGACGGTTAGCAGCAAGTAGCAGGGCCGGGACCGGGGGAGAAATGTCTGACTCTCCAGGAAATGAACTGGCGTCTCATGGACTAACCTTCAACACTTTGGCCTGAGATCACACCGTGATGCAGCTCTGGGAAAGAAGTCAGATACTTCTTCTGTGAGAAACACGAAGGCCGCCATTGCTGACCTCCTAAGAATGCCAACTGCCTGGCTCTCTCTACTCACTGAACCGGAACAAGCATGCAGATTAGACTGCGTAAATATTTTAAGTGAGTACCACAGAAAATAAGTCGCTGAATCAGCATGACAGCCAGGCACCTAGCATTTGCAGAAGGAAAGCCTCCATAATCTCAGATAGGCTTCTTTTAAAGCTCTTCTCACTTGTAGATGGGGATGTTCAATGTGTGATAGCCTTCAAGCCCATCAACGCGCGACGGCCTTCAAGCCCATCAAACGCTCGACGGCCTTCAAGCCCATCAAACGCGCGGCGGCCTTCAAGCCCATCAAACGCGCGGCGGCCTTCAAGCCCATCAAACGCGCGGCGGCCTTCAAGCCCATCAAACGCGCGGCGGCCTTCAAGCCCATCAAACGCGCGGCGGCCTTCAAGCCCATCAAACGCGCGGCGGCCTTCAAGCCCATCAAACGCGCGGCGGCCTTCAAGCCCATCAAACGCGCGGCGGCCTTCAAGCCCATCAAACGCGCGGCGGCCTTCAAGCCCATCAAACGCGCGACGGCCTTCAAGCCCATCAAACGCGCGACGGCCTTCAACCCCATCAACGCTCGACGGCCTTCAAGCCCATCAACGCTCGACGGCCTTCAAGCCCATCAACGCTCGACGGCCTTCAAGCCCATCAACGCGCGACGGCCTTCAAGCCCATCAAACGCGCGACGGCCTTCAAGCCCATCAAACGCGCGACGGCCTTCAAGCCCATCAACGCTCGACGGCCTTCAAGCCCATCAACGCGCGACGGCCTTCAAGCCCATCAACGCGCGACGGCCTTCAAGCCCATCAAACGCGTGACGGCCTTCAAGCCCATCAAACGCGTGACGGCCTTCAAGCCCATCAAACGCGCGACGGCCTTCAAGCCCATCAACGCGTGATAGACTTCAACCCATCAGCAACAGCAGAGCTTAGAGCTGTGTACAGTGTGAACCTTTATCTGAAATCAGCAGTACTAGGACAGATCTGGTTGTGAAGAGAGGTTCTGCCTCAAAGTGAATGGACATAAACCTTCTCTCTGTCTCAGAGTGGCCAACATCAAAGGGCTCATATGTAAAGTACAAAAGTAAATAAAAAAGCTGCTGCAGGTATAAAATGCAGACACCTAGGACAGCGTCCCAAACTTCCCTGGCAAGGCCCAATCCTGGTTCTTTTCTCAGTCTCCAATGCAAATGGTTGCCCGCCCCTTCCTGACCCCTGCACATTTGTAATGGCCAGTAAGGCACCTCATCATAGTAATGTGCAGGACAGGGCTTATCGGGAAGTTCCTAAACTGGCTGAAGGTGTCACCTTTATCTGTCAGATTCGGCGCTGACAAGGAATGGGATGAGACTGCCCCTATGTGCCTAGTCGGCGCATCTCATATCTGTAGCATTTGTTTTATTCCATAGAAGTGGCATCATCACAACTTAAAATTCCTGTGCATGTAGCACTTTGTAGTCCCATTCTGATCCGTGCTGTCGTCGCTGAGCTAGTGTGGGCGACAGCACGCCTCGCTTTTCACACCACAGGTTCGTCCAAGCTGCTCAGCTGGAGGCGAAGATCTAATGGGTGTTGAGGACAGCGCTCATCGCTTGCATTAGGGTCACGCTGGAAACAAGCGCCGTCATTCTCTACATCAGGGGGAGGGGTCAGCTTGGATCACAACACAAGAAGAGAGCTTGTACACTGAAGAGAGGGCAAGCTAGCTACAGTGCTGTAGCCCCCCCATAGGAAAGACTGTAAATTGGGCTGCAGTCTGGGGTGGAGCTGAGAGCCAGCACAGACATAAAGATGTGCTTTTACTGGACAAAGCAGCCAGAGGTCAGAATTGGAGAAGTCAACAACGATTTTTAAGTTGTGATATTTTTTCAATAAAAACAGTCTTTTTGATGAGGTTCTTTGTACTGTAGAAGTTAATGAGCAGAGACTTTTGCATCACAGAAGGGTCTCCTATCAGTCAACGGAACAAACCTCGCCCCTTTCCAGGAGAACGTCCCTATATCATGTGCTTTGGCAGTCCAATGTGTCAGTTGAAGACCCCTGGTGATTGGCGGTACAGTAATGACAGATGTTGGGATGTGATGTCAGAGCAGGCCGCTCCACAGATTGAAGCAGGCGGTATTGATGACGGACTCCAGGTGGTGGTACGTGGAGACCAGTTGAGGTAACGGACTGTCGCTGTTCAGCGGCTGCTCTGGAAACGGCTCCCGGAAAACCACCTTTAGGCTCTGCAATAATGAGAACACAAAGACAATGAATGCAGCTGGCTGTATATGCTGATCCTCCAAAACAAGCAAAGTGTTACCTCTGCAAGGGCTCCCTGCGGAGCCTTCGCCAATAGACAACCTGCTATTGGCTATAGAATCTGCCCAATGCCTGCCGTCAATCACAGGGAGAGAGATGGGACACCAGTGTCTGTGAATCCCCATCAGTCCCCTCCATCTGAGATACAGAAATCCCCTACACTGGTGGAGAGGAAGCCCAGTTGCACTGGGGCTGGAATGTCCGGTATGTCTTCTCTATGTGATGCATGCTCAGATTGCGTGGGAAATGGACCTTATGGGGAACTAATATCGGCCTGCCCATCAGGCTCCGCCCACTGCGTCACTGGCTGCCAGGAGGCTGTGCAGGCAACAGCGTCCCTAACCAGTGACAGGGAGGGAGTAGCTGTGGCAAATGTGCCGCTCTGCTACACTGTGCACAGAGACGGGCACTCTGCCTGTCTCTGTATGCCAACGTATAGTAAGTCCTGATTACCTCTATGTGACGGGAGTGACTTTTGGCACCTCATATGTGTAAGGCACCCTGTGCCTGTTAGGGGTGCAGGGCGATCTGTCCTAATATTGTGTATTGGTGTGGGGGTTGTTCATTGTTCACTGCCAGGTGCTGCGTCCCATTGTTCTATTGTGTTTTGCTTGACAGCAAACTATTATGGGATGTATTTGTGTTCCTGTATTGTCTACTGCCAGGTGGTGTAGCCCTTTGTTCTGTTGTGTGTCTTGGTTTGGTGGGGGGGTGTTTTCGGCAGCCCTTCCCCTTGATGGGACGGCCTGCTGATGTGTGTTTCCTGTTCCTGGTTGTATTTCCCCGCCCTGTGTATATATCTTGTGTTTGTGTTAAAATAAAGCAGTTCACTTCCTGTCTGAAGAAGAGTCTGGTGCTGTCTATTTCCTGTATGGTCAGCGGTGGTGTCCGTGGATCTGTGTTTGGACAGGGAAGCTGGAGTCTAACGGAAATACCCTAATGCAGTCGGGGTCCGGTTCCGTTACGCTCTAGTTTCATTAATTCATTTTTTAAGTTGCTGCAATATTACCACCACTTGATTAGGAACTACCTCTATATGCTGCGGGTCAGTAAAGCTGTTGAAATGGGCATAAGGGATTTTTGAATTTGGCACAGACCATTTTAACCCCTTGCCTATCAGGCACTTATACCCCCTTATTTACCAGGCCAATTTTCAGCTTTCAGCGCTGCCGCACTGTGATTGACAATTGCGCGGTCATGCAACATTGTACCCATATGGAATTTTGATCATTTTTTTCTCACAAATAGAGCTTTCTTTTGGTGGTATTTAATCGCCACTGGGCGCTTTACTTTTTGCGCTATAAATAAAAAAAGTGCAAAAAATTTGAAAAAAAAAAAAAAGTTTCTTTGTTTCTATTATAAAATTTTTCAAACAGGCATTTTTTCTCCTTCACTGATGTGCGTTGATGAGGCAGCACTGATGGGCACTGATAGGCAGCACTAAAGGGCACTGATGAGGTGGCACGGATAGGCGGCACTGATAGACAGCACTAATGAGGTGTCACGGATAGGCGGCACTAATATGCAGCACTGATAGGCGGCACTGATAGGTGACACTGATGATGGGTACTGATAGACGGCACTGACTGGCATCACTGCTGGGCACTGACTGGCGGCACTGACTGGCACAACCCCTGGGCACTGACTGGTGGCACTGACTGGCAGCACTGCTGGGCTGCACTGGTGGGTGGCACTGGTGGGTGGGCACAGGTGGGTGGCACTGGTGGGCATAGGTGGGTGGGCACAGGTGGACACAGGTGGGTGGCACTTCTGGGCACAGGTGGGTGGCACTGCAGAGTGGGACAGGTGGGTGCACTGCTGGGCACAGGTGGGCGGAGCTAGTGGGCGCACTGCTGGGCACAGGTGGGCAGAACTTGCGGGTGGCACTGCTGGGCACCGATCATCAGGGCACTGATCATCGGTGCCGATCCCCGCTCTGACAACTGCCGGTTCTCGGCAGTACTTTCCTCACGATCTGACAGCGTGAGGAAAGTGCAGCCGAGAACCGGCACTTGCATTTCCCTCTGATCAGCGTGTCATTGGACACAGCTGATCACGTGGTGAAAGGCCGCTGTGATTGGCCTTTTACCACATCACGTGATCAGCTGGGTCCGTAGGACACAGCGATCACGGAGATCGCCGGGTGCGCGCCCCGCGTTCTGGGAGGACGTCATATGACGTCCACTCAGAAACTGGCCGGCAGCAGTGCAGCCGTCATTCGGCTATCTGCGGTCGGTAGTTAAAGGGCCAGGGCGCTAGAAAAATGTTGGTAGGGATTTTTTTTTTTTAACTTCTCCCAAATGTTTAAATAGCCTAGATCCACCGTAAAAGAGCAGACAGGTGGAGAAAACACCTAGTGCATTATCCAAGATTTATACAAAGGTGTAAAAGACAAAAACATACTCACAGACATAGCATGTATAAAAAGCTTTTGCATAATGGAGATGGCCGCAACAACGGGGAGGGTGACGTGTTTCGGGGATGAGTCCCTTTCCTCAGAGATGCTGACCAGCCTGCATGAAGGTCCTGCTATAGATAGCCTAGATCCACCAATCACATCCCCTATTGCTTCAGCCCCACCCCCACAACCTAAAGACAGTCAGGTAATGTCTACAAATCGCCAACCATAGAATAGTAACTGCAAAGTCCATCGTTGTCAACATCTATGATTCAAGATGCGGTTTTAGCCTAAACCTCCATCCTAAGTCTGAGAAGATTTGCAAACGCTTCCTAAAGTTGGTATAATCTTTGACTGGCATCTCCATCAACACGACCATCCACTCACAATCCACCAAGAGAAAGCCGCTGACTTTTAATAAAAGGGATCCAATGCTGTCCTCACCCAGGCTGGTTCTTCACCGGACTTCGGGTCTCCGGCACCGCCATGTATACTAAGGGGAGCTGGCTGTGACTCTTTGCGGCTTCCCATTGTGTATGCGTGAATGGACCTGCAGCCTTCTGGGACCTGTGATGTGTGACAGAAGGCTAAAGGCAAAGAGGGTGTTTGGCCAAATTTCTGCTTGGATTGCCTAGGAAGTAGAAGGGGGGTACCTGTCAAAACCAACCCCCCCCCCCCCCCCCCCAAAAAAAAAAAAAAATCCAAAAGTGATAGAGGTGTGAGGGGGGGGGGGGGAAGTTGAACTTTGCCTATTGGGTAGGTTCCACTGTAAAGTCTCTGAGTTGTCTTTTGTATGCATAGTACAAAGAAGACAGAAGTCCATCTTGTCCAAACAGTAGGAAAAATCCATACCTCCGACAATGAATCAAGGCTAAGCGACTCAACTATGTATGAAAACATGGGAACTGGGGTGCAGAAAAATGGCAGCAGGAGCTCTGGACTGATGAGTCAAAATCTGAAATATTTGGCTGTAGCAGGAGGCAGTTTGTTCGCTGATGGGCTGGAGAGCTATAAAATAATGAGTGTCTTCAGGCAACTGTGAAGCATGGTGGAGGTTCCATGCAAGTTTGGGGCTGCATTTCTGAAAATGGAGTTGGAGATTTGGTCAGGATCAATGGTGTCCACAATGCTGAGTAATACAGCCAGATACTTATCCATCACGCCATCCCATCAGGGAAGAGTGTGATGGGCCCCAAATGTATTCTGCAGCAGCACAGCCACCCCAAACATACAGCCAATGTCATTAAGACTATCTTCTAAAGAAGAACAAGGAATCCCAGAAGTAATGGTTTGGCCCCCACAGAGCCCTGATCCCATCATCATGGAGTCTGTCTGGGATGACATGAAGAACAAGGATTGGAGGCGGCCGACATCCACAGAAGATCTGTGTTTAGTTCTCCAAGATGTTTGGAGCAACCTACCTGCCGAGTTCCTTCAAAAACTGTGTGCAAGTCTACCTAGAAGACGGCAAAGGGTGGTCACCCCAAATATTGATTGGATTTTCTCTTCTGTTCGTTTACTTTCCAGTTTGTTAACGGACAAAAAAACTATTAACGCTTCTATTTCTGAAAGCCTTCTTCATTTACTGCATTTTGTTTCTCCCCGGTCTAAAATATTTGCACAGTAATAATTACAGAGGTAGAACCTGGACCAAGGTTACAGAGTATGAAATAGCCATACTCGGAATTCTTTAATTACAGATAAAAACAAAAAAAAAAAAGTTACTGGCTGGGTCAGCTACAAGCCTAGAGAAGAAGGAGAGGAGAGGAAAGGAAAGGGGAAAAAGGAAAGGGGAAGGGAAAGGGAAAGGGGAAGGGAAGGGGAAGGGAAAGGGGAAGGGAAAGGGAAAGGGGAAGGGAAAGGGAAAGGGGAAGGGAAAAGGAAAGGGGAAGGGAAAAGGAAAGGGGAAGGGGAAAGGAAAGGGGAAGGGGAAAAGGAAAAGGAAAGGGGAAGGGGAAAAGGAAAGGGGAAAAGGAAAAGGGGAGGGGAAGGGGAAAAGGAAAAGGGGAGGGGAAGGGGAAAAGGAAAGGGAAAAGGAAAGGGGAAAGGGGAAGGGGGAAGGGGAAAAGGAAAGGGGAAAGGAAAGGAAAGGGGGAAAGGAAAGGAAAGGGGGAAAGGAAAGGGGGAAAGGAAAGGAAAGGGGAAGGGGAAAAGGAAAGGAAAGGGGAAAGGAAAGGGAAAGGAAAGAGAAAGGGGAAGGGGGAAAGGAAAGGAAAGAGAAAGGGGAAGGGGGAAGGAAAGAGAAAGGGGAAGGGGGAAAGGAAAGAGAAAGGGGAAGGGGGAAAGGAAAGAGAAAGGGGAAGGGGGAAGGAAAGAGAAAGGGGAAGGGGGAAAGGAAAGAAAAAGGGAAGGGGGAAAGGAAAGAAAAAGGGGAAGGGGGAAAGGAAAGGGGAAGGGGGAAAGGAAAGGGGAAGGGAAAAAGGGGAGGGGAAGGAAAAGGAAAGGGGAAGGGAAAAGGAAAGGGGAAGGGAAAGGAAAGGGGAAAAGGAAAGGGAAAAGAAAGGGGAGGGGAAGGGGAAAAGGAAAGGGGAAAAGGAAAGGGGAAAAGGAAAGGAAAGGGGAAAAGGAAAGGGGAAAAGGAAAGGGAAAGGGGAAAAGGAAAGGGGAAAAGGAAGGAGAAGGGAAAGGAAAGGGAAAGGGGAAAAGGAAAGGGAAAAGGAAAGGGGGAAAAGGAAAGGGGAAAAGGAAAGGGGAAAAGGAAAGGGGAAGGGAAAGGAAAGGGGAAGGGAAAGGAAAGGGGAAGGGAAAGGAAAGGGGAAGGGAAAGGGAAAGGAAAGGGGAAGGGAAGGGGAAAGGAAAGGGAAGGGGAAAGGAAAGGAAAGGGGAAAGGAAAGGGGAAAAGGAAAAAAGGAAAGGGGAAAGGAAAGGAAAAGGAAAGGGGAAGAAAGTGGAGAAAAGAAAGGGGAAAGGAAAGGGGAGGAAAAGAAATGGGAAGAAGAAAGAAGGAAAAGGAAAGGGGAAGGGGAAAAGGAAAGGGGGAAAAGGAAAGGGGAAGGGAAAGAGGAAAGGGGAAGGGAAAAAAGGAAAGGGGAAGGGAAAAAGGAAAGGGGAAGGGAAAAAGGAAAGGGGAAGGGAAAAAAGGAAAGGGGAAGGGGGAAAGGAAAGGGGAAGGGGGAAAGGAAAGGGGAAGGGGGAAAGGAAAGGGGAAGGGGGGAAAGGAAAGGGGAAGGGGGAAAGGGGAAAAAGGGAAGGGGAAGGGGAAAGGGGAAGGGGAAAAGGGAAGGGGGAAAGGGGAAAAGGGAAGGGGGAAAGGGGAAAAGGGAAGGGGGAAAGGGGAAAAGGGAAAGGGGAAAAGGGAAGGGGAAAGGGGAAAAGGGATGGGGGAAAAGGGAAGGGGAAAAAGGGAAGGGGGAAAAGGGAAGGGGGAAAAGGGAAGGGGGAAAAGGGAAGGGGGAAAAGGGAAGGGGGTAAAGGGAAGGGGGGAAAAGGGAAGGGGGTAAAGGGAAAAGGGAAGGGGGAAGGGGAAAGGGGAAAAGGGAAAGGAAGGGGAAGGAAAAGAAAGAAGAGAATAGAAAGAGAAAAAAAAGGAAAGGAAAAAAAAGGGAAGAAAGGAAAGAAAAGAAAGAAAAAAAAAATGGAAAGGGAAGAAAAGAAAGGAAAGAGAAAATAACGAAAGAAATAAAAGAAAAAAGGATGGAAATTAAAAGAACAAAGTAATGGAAAAAAAAGGAGAGAAAAAAAAGGGGAAGGAAAGAAAAGAAAGAAAAAGAACAAAACAGAAGGAAAGGAAAAAAAAGAAAGTGAAGTAAAGAGGAAAGGAAAGGGAAAGAGGAAGGTAGATTAGCGGAATGACCAACAAGTGCAGCGATGGAAAACCTCCACCTCTCCCCCAATAACGGCAAGCAGGGAAAGTGCTTAATTACCAGACAGGAAAGCAAATTCCAATTAGAAGTTTGGGGCTCTCCCGCTGTGAACACATTAATACACATTAAAAGCAGTCAGGGACGGTGAGAGTGACGAGGCCGTGACGGGAGGAGGAGGAGGGGGGAGCAGCAGAAGCGAAAGAGGATTCTAGTGAGCCTCGGCCTTCCTGGTTTTGTTGTCTTTCTCATTAGCCGTTTAGAACTCAGCAAATCAAACAACTGATTCAATTTAACACCGAAATGCTTACTGACCATTTTACGAGCAAACAGAAAAAAAAATGTGTTTTTTTATTTCCCTAATTATTTTGTATCTGATCATGAAAGTGTTTGGGAAAACAAGCGGTGACCCTTTAAGTGACAGACTTCTGAGCGAGGCATTTTCAGCGCACGGATTAATTTGTAATCCTCAAAGCGTTGCAGGGACATATTTTGCAGATCCATGCAGGAAAAAAAAAAAAGCCGAAACACAGAGACATTTGTGAAATCTTCATCTTTGAAGATAAATGTATTCTGCATAACAAGTCGGAGCCGTGACTGATACAGAGGCTTTGTTTTCCTCACATCGGCAGATGTATAGGTTCACTGTGTACCGCTGTGACAGGCGAGATAAAGGGGCTTACGGAATAACAGAACCGCTTGTGAGGCTCCATCCTGGATACGGGTTGGTCCGGGGCCCCGCGCTGCAAGGGCGGCGCAGGAAATTGGGAGAGGGTTCAAAGTTGGCGGATGAATGAAAGGGACGGGAAGTCTCACAGGGAAAGTTTAGAAACATTACGCTGGTTTGATTTGGGGACAAAAAAAGTGACCTTAGAGGAGATATGATTGGTATGCAGTAAAGAACATTTGTCTTTTGTTTCACATTTATGCGTCGCAGGAAACGCCGTGATCCCGAAGCGTTTCCCGCACTGCATTGTAATTGTATTGCGTTTGCGATCTACTGCAGGTGTCAATACAAACTGAACGACACCCCAAACGCAATGTGCCTGTACCGGATCGCGCCGGATCACACGGTACAAAACGACCATGAGATCCGACTGCAGTGCGGCTCCAAAAAAGGTGCCTGCGTGTCTTTGCTGCGATTTGAGCCTATTCAAAAAGAATGGGCTCTGTGACGGGAGTGACTTTGGGTGGGGGGCCCATGGAACCCAGCTCACTTTGGAGAGGTGGTGAGACTCCCGTCTCAGCTCCCCATATCCCTATTATGTGTAAGTCACCCTGTGCCTGTTAGGGGTACAGGGTGATCTGTCCTAATATTGTGTAGACATGTATAGGTGGGGTGTGGGGGTTGTTCTATTGTGTGTCTTGCTTGGAAGCAAACAATGAACAATGGGATGCAGCCACATGGCAGTAAACTATTATGGGATGTCTGTGTTTGTGTATTGGCTTGGTGGGGGGTGGCTGCTGATGTGTCACTAGTTGCTAGATTTGGTTTCCCCCGCTCTGTGTCCATTTGCAGGGAGGGGGATTGTTCCCTTGAATGTTTAGATCTTGTGCCTGGTTTCATTCAAGAGTGGTGTCCGTGGATCTGTGTTCGGACGGGGAAGCGGGAGTCTAACGGAAATACCGGGTCCGGTTCCGTAACAGGCTCCAACTGCAACTCAGTGAAATGCACGGGAATACGGCGCGGTTCCCGTGTGATTCACATACAAGCTATAGTGTGAACCGGGGGTAAAGGTGAATTCCAGGAGCGAACTTTAATGCACAGTTATGGAGGTGTGACAATTTAATTCCTGGAATGAACACCTTCAAAGTGGTCCCCCGTTGATGCGACGCACTCTTTTCGACTGCCAGAGACATTCCTGGAATACGTATTCAGGAACATCTGTGGATGTCTGTAATGTCATGAAGTCTGTGACCTTTTAAGGAATTTTTTTTTTTAATTTTGGAAACAGCCAAAAGTTGCAGTCAGGGGAATAAGGTGGTTGGTCAGGTTTCGGAATGGATTTCCATGTCAGAAACTAGAATACTTAATGCATCATGTGCAGGAGCATTGTCGTCGTGGAGAATACAGCTGTCAGGCTGTCTTTTCCTCCACACAGATTCCTGTAACCTTTTCTTTTTTTCTCAATTACATCCATCCTTTGCATTTTTGGCTGCCCACTTCTTACATCATCACAGACATCTTCCTGACCCTCCTTAAAGTGGAGCTCCACCCAAAAGGGGAAGGTCCGCTTTAAGTTTTTGTTCCCTCGCTCCCCATTAAGGATTGACACCTTTGGTGAGCGGGTCCCCAAATTTGACAGGTACCCGCTCCCACCTCCGCTGCGGTCACCTAAGGCGACCGGGAGTGGAAGTTGTTCTCCCTCCCCTCCCCGTAGTCTTCTGGGACACATGACAGGTCCCAGAAGACTATGGGGCCATTCACAAAGCGCAGTGCTTCTCCCACATGCACAGTGGGCACCCGGCTGTGAAGCCGCAAGGCCGGGTGCCCACACTGAAGATGTCGGCGCCAGGGAGAGAAGACGGACGGTGAAACCAACCGTGATGAGGACACCGCTGGACCCAGGGACAGGTAAGTGGCTGTATTTTAAAAGTCAGCAGCTACAGTTTTTATAGCTGCTGACTTTTATTTTTTTCAGCTGGAACTCCACTTTAAGCCACCAATGCCATTGAAAAAAAAAACAAAAAAAAAAAAAAAAACTTGATTTCTTCATGGAATGTTAACCATACACCTGTTGTAACAGAGCTAAAGTTTCACCTGCCCTTTTGCCAATTTTCACACAAAATTGATGTTAATCTGGGCAGCACAGTGGCTAAATAGCACTTCCGCCTGGCAGTACTCGGGTCGTTGGTTCGAATCCCAACCACAGCACCACCTGCCTGGAGTTTGCATGTTCTCCCTTTGCCTGTGTGGGTTTCCTCCGGGTACTCCGGTTTCTACTCCAAAAAGACATGTTGGTAGGTTAATTGGCTGCTGTCTAAATTGTCCCTAGTATGTGTATGTATGAATGTGAGTTAGGGACCTTAGATTGTACACCCCTTGAGGGTTAGGGACCTTAGATTGTACGCCCCTTGAGGGTTAGGGACCTTAGATTGTACGCTCCTTGAGGGTTAGGGACCTTAGATTGTATGCCCCTTGAGGGTTAGGGACCTTAGATTGTACGCCCCTTGAGGGTTAGGGACCTTAGATTGTACGCCCCTTGAGGGTTAGGGACCTTAGATTGTACACTCCTTGAGGGTTAGGGACCTTAGATTGTACGCCCCTTGAGGGTTAGGGACCTTAGATTGTACACCCCTTGAGGGTTAGGGACCTTAGATTGTACGCCCCTTGAGGGTTAGGGACCTTAGATTGTACGCCCCTTGAGGGTTAGGGACCTTAGATTGTACACTCCTTGAGGGTTAGGGACCTTAGATTGTACATCCCTTGAGGGTTAGGGACCTTAGATTGTACACCCCTTGAGCCCGGGTTCACACTGATGCAGTCCGGAATTTGCAGCGTTTTCTGTACAGATTCCGCACCGCATCAGAATCGCACCTTGTTCATGCGAACTTCTGCGGGTGTGTATTATTTACTTCAAGTACTTATATAGCGCTGTCAATTTACGCAGCGCTTTACATATATATTGTACATTCACATCAGTCCCTAACCCTCAAGGGGCGTACAATCTAAGGTCCCTAACCCTCAAGGGGCGTACAATCTAAGGTCCCTAACCCTCAAGGGGTGTACAATCTAAGGTCCCTAACTCACATTCATACATACACATACTAGGGACAATTTAGACAGGAGCCAATTATCCTACCAGCATGTCTTTGGAGTGTGGGAGGAAACCGGAGTACCCGGAGGAAACCCACGCAGGCACAGAGAGAACATGCAAACTCCAGGCAGGTGGTGCTGTGGTTGGGATTTGAACCAACGACCCTAGTACTGCCAGGTGGAAGTGCTAACCATTTAGCCAAAACAGTCCGCAAAACGCGGTGCGATGTGCAGAATCGGATTGCATAGGTGTGAATACCCATGTGATCCGATTCTAATACGGACCCAAAAAAGGGTCCTGCACATTTCGGGTGCGATTAGAGCCATACAAAATGTACGACTCCGACCGCACATAAATCGCATTTGATTAGCACTGGAATGCGGTGCTGTTCCTGTGCGAATCACATGCGATATACCGCACCGCATGTATGTGAACCCGGGCTTAGGGTTAGGGACTGATGTGAACATACAACATATATGTGAAGCGCTGCGTACATTGACAGAGCCATATAAGTACCTGTAATAAAAAAAACAACTAATAAATGAACGCATACCCCGGGGTGACTTTATAACAGGAAAATGGAATAAATAGCTTACTGTTTTCGCAGAGTGGGAATCGAGGAAGACCAGGACAAAGCAGTCTGTGAATTTCTGATTGAGGACCACCTGGATGGAGAGAAAACCACACAAAAGAAACCTTCTTTGATAAATGGGGACAAACAATGAAGCAGAGACCAAGTGGAAAAGAAAAAGGGGTGGGGGTGGCAAAAAAAAAAAAAAAAAAAAAAAACTCCTGCAATTCACTCTGTTCAAAGGAAAGCATGAAAAGCTTCCAAACCTGGTCACGCATGGTACAATCTGATTGCAGAATTCAGATTGAAGGACTATGGAATGAACTGCCTGGCTGGGCCTCATAATGCATAGTTGTTGGTGGATCTAAAAGTGCATGCAAACCCTAAGGGCCCATGTACACTGCAGCTGATAAACTGACGCTCAGGAGCTTTTCTGCGTTTTTTTCAGCAGCCCCTGAACTCCCCCTAATGTTCTCCTATGTGTCCGTGTACACATCATCGCTTACAGGCATTTGAGTTTACAG
Source organism: Staurois parvus (assembly GCF_062004578.1). NCBI lineage: Eukaryota > Metazoa > Chordata > Amphibia > Anura > Ranidae > Staurois > Staurois parvus. The sequence goes on from NW_028319077.1 coordinate 1,187,723, forward strand.
TCGTTTTTTTGAACGCACCAAACCTGCATTCAGCAATCGATTTTATCAGCGTTTCAAATGCAAAACACTTGTAAACGCGTTATAAGCGTTTGCGTCTGAAATTTTTTTTTTAACTCTTCCAGTTCCTGAGACTGTCCAGAGCCTTTTTTCATCATGAAAAATGCATGCAAAGAGTTTTCAAGGTACTCAAATGAACAAAACACTGAACACAGGATGTTCCTACCAAGCTTGTCACACATTGTAATGACCAATTCACACCTCAGACCTCTCCCACCCTTGGAAACAAAAGATATGGTAATGACCAATTCACACCTCAGACCTCTCCCACCCTTGGAAACAAAAGATATGTTAGTGAACAATTCACACCTCAGACCTCTCCCACCCTTGCAAACAAAATATATGTTAATTACCAATTCACACCTCAGACCTCTCCCACCCTTGGAAACAAAAGATATGTTAATGACCATTCACACCTCAGACCTCTCCCACCCTTGGAAACAAAAGATATGTTAATGACCATTCACACCTCAAATTCCTCATGAAGACCCCCTGCCAGGTGACCTTAATGACTCCCTCCACCAGACACCTTTCCCACCCTTGGAAACAAAAGAAATGTTACTAAGCAACTCACACCTAAGCTAATCTCAACACATACTGCTGTCTCTGCTTCTACTCTCTGTATTTCTCTGAAACCGTCTGAAATAGTTCATAATTTACCACTTTTCAGTGCATTCTGGGCATTTGGGAGGTTCTCCTGTACTTATCTGTAAAAAACGCTTCTAAACGCAAACGCATATAAACACGGTATGCAAACACGTTTTTTAACCTACGTTTTCCAGCACTCAGTTTCCATCATTCAGCAGTGTCCCGTGTACATGGGGCCTAACTCTGACCGTTACATATACTGCTGAAAGTGTTTTGTTATATATGTAGGTGCTTAAAAAAAATACCTGTTGATCCTACCAGAAATCCAGTCAAATGAGCTCCTAACTTCCAGTGCACTCAGCCTTGTGCTGCACTGAAATCCCAAGCAGTGATTTTAGCCCTACCCGGTTCTCCTCTGTGGACTACAGAACACTTACCACCTATGTTATGGTGAGGAGCAGAGAGGGAAGTTTTCTCTAGTCTAAAGCCACTTCCTGTCTTAGGGTGACAACACTGCTTCTTAATGAGTTAGTGTTGTCACCCTTGGAAGGAAGCGTGTAAGCAGGATCACTAGATAAAAACAGTAAAAAAAAAATAAAAACGAATTCAGCCACAAGTAATAATAAATTATAATGTGTTGCATTTTTGTTCTTGGATGGGCGTTAATCTAACATTTCATATTCCTGCTCTGTGCCTGCTGTACCATGTACTTGTATGAAGAAGTCTCCTGTTCTCTTTGCTTCCTCTGTGTGAAATGCCAGTCCTTCTGCTTTCCTATTAAAACTGGCCACACTAGGCAGGAGTTCGCAGCGTGGCCAGTTTTCTGGCTGTGCTGGGAACTCGGCCTGCTCTCCTCCAATGATCAGACTTTTCCATCTGCACAGCCAAATGGAAAGTTCAGTGTAATGCTGTTTCCTCTCCCTCACCTCTCTATGCAGCTGAGAACAGAGGGAATGTGATCACTTGTAAAAAAAAAAAAAAAAAAGGGGGGGGGGTATTTCTAATGTTTTTTATATCCATACGCAAATGTTTTCCCTTTCATTTTAAACTGAATGGATAGTCGTACAAGATGGGGGTTAACGTACTTTAGTTCCACTTTGATGAATTATGTTTTTGTGACTAAAGTAAGAAACGCCTACAAGATCCCTCACCGGCATGCTCCATCAGGCGTCTTCAGGGTGCTGGCTTTCGGCCACCTCTATTGATCAGCCAGGGATGATGTCATTCTCGCATATACGCAGGAGTGATGTCATCATGGTACACAGGCAGTGAGAGATGATGTCATTCTCGCACATACGCAGGAGTGATGTCATCATGGTACACAGGAAGTGAGGGATGATGTCATTCTCGCACATACGTAGGAGTGATGTCATCATGGTACACAGGAAGTGAGGGATGATGTCATTCTCACACATACGCAGGAGTGATGTCATCATGGTACACAGGCAGTGAGGGATGATGTCATTCTCGCACATACGCCGGAGTGATGTCATCATGGTACACAGGCAATGTGCCGGAATGTAAGCAGAGCTGTGCAGGCGCAGCTCAGTGTACATTCTACAGAAGATTGCAGACAGGCAGGAAGGTGTATTTTGATGCAGAAGAGACACTTGCATTTCTTTTCTGTAATTTAGAGCTTGTCTGTTCACGGTTTTTTCTTTTCAACTTTAGGTTCGCTTTAACTTATTGAGACCTATATGTAGGCTTCGTATTGAGGTGGTTGTACCAGGATCGTGGTTGAGGCTACAACAATGATCCCGGTATAAATGATCCCGGTATAAATGATCCCGGTATAAATGATCCCGGTATACAGTAAGTGATTCTATTACCGGTAAAAGTGATTTAGTGATTTCAAGTAGTGTAGTGCTAAATGGTGAAAAGTGGCCGGGTCACGAAGGGGGGTAACATCTTCCGTGGCTTAAAGTGCAAGTCAAGTCCACTTTGTAAGTTGTACCTACAGGTCAGCGGTTCCTGAGCGAATCACATGCCATATGCCGCATGAGTGTGAACCTAAGTCTCGGTTCACACTACTGCGACCTTAAAGGTCAAAATCCGCACGTTCCTAACCCCAGAAACCACTAAACAGCTCATCCACTCCCTCATCATATCACGACTCGACTACTGCAACTCCCTCCTCACTGGCCTGCCTCGCCGCTGGCTATCCCCGCTTCAGTCCATCCTGAATACGGCTGCCAGACTCATTCACCTTTCCAACCACTCCATCTCCGCCACCCCCCTCTGCCAATCCCTCCACTGGCCTCCACCCCCCTCTGCCAATCCCTCCACCCCCCTCTGCCAATCCCTCCACTGGCTTCCACTCAGTGTCCTCCACCCCCCTCTGCCAATCCCTCCACTGGCTCCACCCCCCTCTGCCAATCCCTCCACTGGTTCCACCCCCCTCTGCCAATCCCTCCACTGGCTTCCGATTGCGTAACGGATCAAATTCAAAATCCTAACACTGATGTACAAAGCTGTCCACCATACTGCCCCGAACTACATCACTGACCTAATATCCAAGTATCGCCCAACACGCACACTCCGCTCCTCACAAGACCTCCTTCTCTCTAGTTCCCTGGTCTCCTCCTCCCATGCCCGCCTCCAGGACTTCTCCAGGGTGTCACCCATCCTCTGGAACTCCCTGCCCCAACCCATCAGATTATCACCTACTCTCCTCTCCTTTAGGCGCACCCTGAAAACCCACCTCTTCAGGGAAGCCTACCCCACCCCCTGCTAACTTGCCGACCTCCTCCACTCTTCCTACCACTCCATCCCCCACAGCTATCTCCTCCTGTGCCACCATCCCCCCCCTCCTAGACTGTAAGCTCCAAGGAGCAGGGCCCTCGATCCCCTCATGTTTTGCATTGTATTGGTATTGTTCTGTCACATGTTCTGTCCCCCTTTGTAATGTACAGCGCTGAGCGAACTGTTGGCGCTTTATAAATACTGTATAATAATAATAAAGTCGTGTGACTTGCAGTGTGACTTTGCCAGGCGACTTGAGTACTACTTTGAAGCAACTTCCAGGGAATGCTGGGTAATCTTCCTGTAATGTCGGATCCAAATCACATCAATATAGATGAGGATCCCACTTGGCAGCGACTTCCATTAAAGTCTATGGGCACAAGTCGGATAGAAGTCGCCTCGAAGTAGTACGGGAACCTTTTCTAAAGTCGGAGCGACTTCAGTGGTGCGAATTAAGACGGCTCTCATTGACTAACATGGGATTTCATGTCATTCGACTTGAGGTTTCACAAGTTGGATCTCAAGTCACGGCAGAGTCTTAAAGCGGAGCTCCATCCAAAAGGGGAAGTTCCGCTTTGAGGACTGCTCCCCCGTGTCAGAAACCAGCATGTGCAGGAGCATTGTCGTCGTGGAGAATACAGCTGTCAGGCTGTCTTTTCCTCCACACAGATTCCTGTAACCTTTTCTTTTTTCTCAATTACATCCACCCTTTTGCATTTTTGGCTACCCACTTCTTGCATCATCACAGACATCTTCCTGCCCCTCCTTAAAGCAGAGCTCCACCCAAAAGGGAAAGGTCTGCTTTAAGTCTTGGTTCCCTGCTCCCCATTAAGGATTGGCACCTTTGGGGAGCGGGTACTGAAATTTGACAGGTACCTGCTCCCACATTTGGTCGGATCGCCTAGGCGATCGGAAACAGAACGTGTCCTCCCTCACTCTCTCCCTGTAGTCTTTTGGGACACGTGACAGGTCCCAGAAGACTACAGGACCATTCGTGAAGTGCAGCGCTACTCGCGCATGCGCAGTGGGCACCCGGCTGTGAAGCCGCAAGCTGTCACAGCCGGGTGCCCACAGTGAAGATGCCGGCCTCCTGGAATACAGGATGGCTGGTGAAATGGGCTGCGGGGGACACACCATGGGACCAAGGAACAGGTAAGTGACTGTTTTTTAAAAAGTAAGCAGCTACAGTCAACAAACGTAAAACATGGACACCAACAGCAGCCTGGGGTGAGGATTCCAGGCAGTTTACGGGCTCTTTGACATAAAATACTTGAATACGAAACTGGTGGCTCGCAGGCTGCAAAGAGAAAGTCACTTTGGGGCTGGGAAGGAGATTAGCTGCTCACTCACCAGATACTGTGTGCCGCTCTCCGGGCTGTGGAAGTGCCGGCAGCTCTGGGGAAATCGGTTTAGCAGAACCTTAATGAGACTCTGATACCACTGAACGCTCATAGAAAGGAGAAAATCCTGCAGGAGAGAAAGAAGGTGAAAGCCAATCACTGAGCAGAATACAGAACGGGACTCTTCCCACTCATTTCTAGAGCAGATGACTACAATGTGGCCACAGATGGGGGCAACTTTGGGAAGATGCAGTTCAGTATAGATGAACATTCAACAGTTTGTGTTTGAATTATTTATCAATTCTTTTTTTTTATAAAGAAAATTTATTGGGTTTTCAACTGTACAACATTTAAAAATATAACATTACACAATATGGACGTGACAAAAAGAAGGAAAAGAGACATTTTAGAGGAATTTGTAGTACAGAAAATATAACTGAAGTAACATGACGCACCCAATTAAATGTTAAGCAAAGACTCATGGACTATAGTTCTCACAAACATCCATCTCTCCGTCCCCAATTTATCATAAAAGTAAATAATATTTTATGAGGGGTAGAGTGTGAGAGATATATATATATATATATATATATAAATTTAAAAAAAAAATAAAGTTTGCCGGCTTTTGGTAAGAGGTTTTGATCCCCTGGATGAGGGATAGGAGGGGGTAATCCAATTTAGATGTTGGACAGACGGGGGGATGCATCACAAATATAATTGGTAGTCTTGAGAGAATGTAAGGAGGGATTTGGTTTCACCTCCAAGGTCCATGGGTAATGGGAGGGATTCAAAGCTTGAAGGGAATAGTACTACAGTATTAAAAAAAACAAATGTAGGGTTGACATAAATATCAATTTGGGTCATGCCCTCCTCTGGTAGGTTATAACCAATAGGGAAGTGTAACATCCAGAGGGCAGACTCACAAACAAGGGGGTAAAATGTAATGGGTAAGTAGGATGATGGAAAGGGGGGGGGGGGAAGAGGAAGGAGAGGGAAACAAAGTGGAGGAAGGAGGAGGAAAAAGAAGAGGAAGGAAGAAGGAAAAAGAAGAGGAAGGAAGAAGGAAAAAGAAGAGGAAGGAAGAAGGAAAAAGAAGAGGAAGGAAGAAGGAAAAAGAAGAGGAAGGAAGAAGGAAAAAGAAGAGGAAGGAAGAAGGAAAAAGAAGAGGAAGGAAGAAGGAAAAAGAAGAGGAAGGAAGAAGGAAAAAGAAGAGGAAGGAAGAAGGAAAAAGAAGAGGAAGGAAGAAGGAAAAAGAAGAGGAAGGAAGAAGGAAAAAGAAGAGGAAGAAGGAGGAAAAAGAAGAGGAAGGAGGAGGAAAAAGAAGAGGAAGGAGGAGGAAAAAGAAGAGGAAGAAGGAGGAAAAAGAAGAGGAAGAAGGAGGAAAAAGAAGAGGAAGAAGGAGGAAAAAAAGAGGAAGAAGGAGGAAAAAGAAGAGGAAGAAGGAGGAAAAAGAAGAGGAAGAAGGAGGAAAAAGAAGAGGAAGGAGGAGGAAAAAGAAGAGGAAGGAGGAGGAAAAAGAAGAGGAAGGAGGAGGAAAAAGAAGAGGAAGGAGGAGGAAAAAGAAGAGGAAGAAGGAAGAAAAAGAAGAGGAAGAAGGAAGAAAAAGAAGAGGAAGAAGGAGGAAAAAAAGAGGAAGAAGGAGGAAAAAGAAGAGGAAGAAGGAGGAAAAAGAAGAGGAAGAAGGAGGAAAAAGAAGAGGAAGAAGGAGGAAAAAGAAGAGGAAGAAGGAGGAAAAAGAAGAGGAAAGAGAAAAGAGGAGAGAGAGGAACCAAGAACTCCTTTAAACAGATGTTCCAGGCTCTTGTGGATAGAGTGGAAGTGCTAGACGGATGGTGGTGAACATAGTAGATTGAGGAGAGTGGGGTGTGGGAACCATATTTATTCGATGCTTTCTGATATTTTATGAGGAGTATAGTAGTCATTTGTTTGAGAGTTAGAGGAAACAGCTTGAGGTTGTGTCAACAGCTTGGTTTGCTTGTTTGATGGGAGCGTTCTGGTGATGTACTGGAACCATTTACGATGAAAAGTTTCCGTGGGTCTTCAACTAGAGAGGTTTAAATCCAGTTTCTCTTTGCGGAGTAATCCATTAAGGTCTTGTTTGATATCTGCTATAGTAGGTGGAGACGAAGATGACCATTTCATCCTCCCTGATGACGGATGTGTGCCACTGCCAAGGCTTTGTCTGACTAAATCTGGATTGGATGACCCCCCGATAAGATGGTCCAATGGTGCAGAGACTACCACATCACCCAATTTTTCAGTACGTTGATTGGGAGGTGAGAATTCTTCTATGACCAAGACCACTGCACCGGGGTACCTAGGACTTCTCCCCTGAATGACAGGCCAGCATCCATCATGCAGATCCTCCAAAAGACAGACTTCCTTGTCTCCAGACCCAGACACCTGAGCCACCAAACCAAGGGCAGCCTGGTCATCGGTGATAGATAAATGTCTGTCCAGAGACTGGATGACAGAATGTTGCATTGTAGAGGTCTGCAGTAAAACTGGGCAAATGGAACTGCCTGGAACAAGGGAATCACTAGACCTAGGTCTCTCATGCAAAAGTGGACAGCCATATGAATCCTCAGAGACTGGGCAAGCACAATGACTGGGCAATGCCAGTGACTCTGGACCTGGAAAGAACCCCACAGCTAACTTTTATCAGAACAGAGCCTGGAAAAACGCTCTACTCGGAAGCCAGTGCCCAGAAGTCAGTTCCAGGCCAGTGGGGTCCCGATGCACTACTCCAAAAGCCTGGCTGAGGATGACTGCAACCAAAGACACATTTCCAGCCGTGATGCCTTACCTGAATAATAACAAAAAGTAGAACAAAAAATGGCTAAAAAAAAAAAAAAAAAAAAAAAGTTAGGTTAGTGCTCATCCTCCTGGAACACTAGCAAAGAACTGAGAAGTAGTAGGAGGGATCCTTGTAGGCTTGCCTACAGTTCCTGAATTTACCAGGGTTCTCCTACAGATGGCAGTATAACCCAAAGGTTAAAGACTTCAGTCCCTCAATGGACAAGAAAGAAATGTCTTTGGAAACCCAAGGAAGTCCTTGTATATGTAATAAAGACATCATCATTGTGCAGAGGGATGAGCTGGGGGAGAGATCCAGCAGGCTCCACCCACTGCAGAAAACTACAGGAGGGGGCGGATACAAGACCGGTCATTCTGCATAAGGAGAGAATGCAGCCATGAATGGTCTCTATTACAAGACACTTCAGAAAAAACAAGATTACTGCACATATCTGGGAGAAATACACGAAGGACACCAAAAATAAATAATAAATACACGCTGCTCTTGTAAAGTATTTGTTTAGCTTTAGGTGAACGTACACAATCCTGCATGGCAATAATTTAATGCAACTCCTACACTTAAAGAATCACGAAACTTACAGCAGTACAATCAGTCTGTAGATGCAGTACAGCATGCTTGTTATACTCACTGTGGAACCTGAGGGGTTAATCCTCTGCATTGTGTAAAAAAGGCTGTTTGATCCTGTCTTCTCTGATCCTCCCCTTCTTCCAGTGTCCCCCTCTTATCTCCTGATAGAGGAGATCTAGAGTTGGGAAGGTTTCGCCTTTACTTCCACTTTATTCCGGAATATTCATGTTCTTTTTTGCCAATCTTTAAATGACGAGACGCGGCAAACGTGACACTTTATCTGCTACAGAGCTGCTGCTTCCACCTCCAGAAGACAGCGAGAGCGCAGCGTTCTACCAAAGAGGTCACCCACTGAAAGCGTGTACTAGATTGTGTGTGAATGGCTGGGGGGGGGGGGCGGGATAACAGAATCTAGGTATTCCATACAAATGTCTCATTTCACCCCAAGTCATTCACTCCTGACACAGAGCAAAGTCCTCCTCACAGTGAGAACCAAATTCAAATGGGAGACTTGAGATGCCGGATCAGAGATGATAATCATGTACATCCTGTGAGCAGCTCACAGTGTGCAGTGACATCAGAGGAAGCCATCTCAGTCCAGGAGAGGGAGGAGCCGATACGCCTGTGCAAGACTGAAGGGGAGGAGCCGGTACGCCTGTGCAAGACTGAAGGGGAGGAGCCGGTACGCCTGTGCAAGACTGAAGGGGAGGAGCCGGTACGCCTGTGCAAGACTGAAGGGGAGGAGCCGGTACGCCTGTGCAAGACTGAAGGGGAGGAGCCGGTACGCCTGTGCAAGACTGAAGGGGAGGAGCCGGTACGCCTGTGCAAGACTGAAGGGGAGGAGCCGGTACGCCTGTGCAAGACTGAAGGGGAGGAGCCGGTACGCCTGTGCAAGACTGAAGGGGAGGAGCCGGTACGCCTGTGCAAGACTGAAGGGGAGGAGCCGGTACGCCTGTGCAAGACTGAAGGGGAGGCCAGAGGATGGATTTATTTAAAAAAATGTCATTAAAAAGGCACCTAGAACGCTTTAAGGCAATTAAATAAAAGCTGCACACGAGTTACTACCCAGTATTTAGGCAATTCTTACCCAGCACTCTTCTTTTAGTTCACATAAAAGTGACAGCCGCTATTTGAAGTCAATGTGACTGATGACAAGGGATGGCTGAGCGACGCGTCTGATTTAATCCCTTTATAGTGAGATGCCACTTACAGCGAGTCTTTCATCACTTTCTAACCAGTTACATGAAAGCATGCTTGTATAGCGGGCCCTCAGAGGTGTCTGCGGGTAACTTCCGCGAGCAATAAAACCTCGACCACTCCACTGCGTAACTAAGGCTCCATTAGGTAACTAAGGCTCTGCCTGGCCCCCGCCACGGGGTAAAGGCCCAATGATGGACAGACAAGATGAATCTTTCTGGGTTTTCCAGGACATCTTGCAGGATATGTGACAATACCCTGCAGGCATCTCTGGGCGTCTAGAACTTTAAGTATCCATAGGTCAGCAGATGATGTCATTAGTCTGCTGCAGACTGGAAGAAACATTTCCATAGTCTCCAATCAGCCAGTGATCAGACTGCAACAATGTACTTTGGGGTTCTGTGAGAGGAATGAAAAACCTCACACATTCCTTAGAATCCTGCACTTAAAGTGGAGCTCCAGTCAAAGCTAAAAATTAAATAAAAGTGACTGATTTTTAAAAAAAAAAAAAAAAAAAAAACAGCCACTCACTTGTCCCATGATCCAGCGGTGTCCTCACCGGATATACTCGCTCCCCGGCACCTTGAGTGTGGGCACCCGGCAGTGACAGCTTGCGGTTTCACAGCCGGTGCCCACTGCGCATGTGCGAGTGATGCTGCACCTTGTGAATGGTCCCGTAGTCTTCTATATCCGCTCTCCCCGGACCCCGCATTCACTATATCTGGTCTCCCCGGACCCCGCATTCACTATATCTGGTCTCCCCGGACCCCGCATTCACTATATCTGGTCTCCCCGGACCCCGCATTCACTATATCTGGTCTCCCCGGACCCTGCATTCACTATATCTGCTCTCCCCGGACCCCGCATTCACTATATCCGCTCTCCCCGGACCCCACATTCACTACATCCGGTCTCCCCGGACCCCGCATTCACTATATCCGCTCTCCCCGGACCCCGCATTCACTATATGCTCTCTCCCCGGACCCCGCATTCACTATATGCGCTCTCCCCGGACCCCGCATTCACTATATGCGCTCTCCCCGGACCCCGCATTCACTATATCCGCTCTCCCCGGACCCCGCATTCACTATAACCAGTCTCCCCAGACCCCGCATTCACTATATCCGCTCTCCCCGCACCCTGCATTCACTACATCCACTCTCCCCGGACCCCGCATTCACTATATCGGGTCTCCCCGGACCCCGCATACACTATATGTGATCTCCCCGGACCCCGCATTCACTATATCCGCTCTCCCCGGACCCCGCATTCACTATAACCAGTCTCCCCAGACCCCGCATTCACTATATCCGCTCTCCCCGGACCCTGCATTCACTACATCCACTCTCCCCGGACCCCGCATTCACTATATCTGGTCTCCCCGGACCCCGCATTCACTATATCCGGTCTCCCCGGACCCTGCATTCACTATATCCGCTCTCCCCGGACCCTGCATTCACTATATCCGCTCTCCCCGGACCCCGCATTCACTATATCCGCTCTCCCCGGACCCCGCATTCACTATATCCGCTCTCCCCGGACCCCGCATTCACTATATCCGCTCTCCCCGGACCCCGCATTCACTATATCCGCTCTCCCCGGACCCCGCATTCACTATATCCGCTCTCCCCGGACCCCGCATTCACTATATCCGCTCTCCCCGGACCCCGCATTCACTATATCCGCTCTCCCCGGACCCCGCATTCACTATATCGGGTCTCCCCGGACCCTGCATTCACTACATCCACTCTCCCCGGACCCCGCATTCACTATATCGGGTCTCCCCGGACCCTGCATTCACTACATCCACTCTCCCCGGACCCCGCATTCACTATATCGGGTCTCCCCGGACCCCGCATACACTATATGTGATCTCCCCGGACCCCGCATTCACTATATCTGGTCTCCCCGGACCCTGCATTCACTATATCCGCTCTCCCCGGACCCCGCATTCACTATATCCGCTCTCCCCGGACCCCGCATTCACTATATCCGCTCTCCCCGGACCCCGCATTCACTATATCCGCTCTCCCCGGACCCCGCATTCACTATATCCGCTCTCCCCGGACCCCGCATTCACTATATCCGCTCTCCCCGGACCCCGCATTCACTATATCCGTTCTCCCGGACCCCGCATTCACTATATCCGCTCTCCCCGGACCCCGCATTCACTATATCCGCTCTCCCCGGACCCCGCATTCACTATATCCGCTCTCCCCGGACCCCGCATTCACTATATCCGCTCTCCCCGGACCCCGCATTCACTATATCGGGTCTCCCCGGACCCTGCATTCACTACATCCACTCTCCCCGGACCCCGCATTCACTATATCGGGTCTCCCCGGACCCTGCGTACACTATATCTGATCTCCCCGGACCCCGCATTCACTATATCTGGTTTCCCCGGACCCTGCATTCACTATATCTGGTCTCCCCGGACCCTGCATTCACTATATCCGCTCTCCCCGGACCCTGCATTCACTACATCCACTCTCCCCGGACCCCGCATTCACTATATCGGGTCTCCCCGGACCCTGCACTCACTACATCCACTCTCCCCGGACCCCGCATTCACTATATCGGGTCTCCCCGGACCCTGCGTACACTATATCTGATCTCCCCGGACCCTGCATTCACTATATCTGGTCTCCCCGGACCCTGCATTCACTATATCCGGTCTCCCCGGACCCTGCATTCACTATATCTGGTCTCCCCGGACCCTGCATTCACTATATCTGGTCTCCCCGGACCCTGCATTCACTATATCTGGTCTCCCCGGACCCTGCATTCACTATATCCGGTCTCCCCGGACCCTGCATTCACTATATCCGGTCTCCCCAGACCCCGCATTCACTATATCCGCTCTCCCCGGACCCCGCATTCACTATATCTGGTCTCCCCGGACCCCGCATTCACTATATCCGCTCTCCCTGGACCCTGCATTCACTATATCCACTCTCCCCGGACCCCACATTCACTTTATCGGGTCTCCCCGGACCCTGCATTCACTACATCCACTCTCCCCGGACCCCGCATTCACTATATCGGGTCTCCCCGGACCCTGCGTCCACTATATCTGATCTCCCCGGACCCCGCATTCACTATATCTGGTCTCCCCGGACCCCGCATTTACTATATCTGGTCTCCCCGGACCCCGCATTCACTATATCTGGTCTCCCCGGACCCCGCATTCACTATATCCGGTCTCCCCGGACCCTGCATTCACTATATCCGCTCTCCCCGGACCCCGCATTCACTATATCTGGTCTCCCCGGACCCTGCATTCACTATATCCGCTCTCCCCGGACCCCGCATTCACTATATCCGCTTTCCCCGGACCCCGCATTCACTATATCTAGTCTCCCGGGACCCTGCATTCACTATATCCGCTCTCCCACAGTACACACAACATGGAAATACAATTATTTTAGTAAATCTAAACTGCTAAATACCTTTTCTCATCAGCAGTATATAGCAGTATTGTGACTTCTATCAGTGTCCAGCTGAGTACGGGTTAATCTTGTAGGAAGAGTTTTCATTCTCCTCTGACTGTCCTAGAGGGCTGCATGACCCCTGACCCTCTGTCTGGACAGTGCAAATTGGCCCTGTGCTGATCACATGCACCCTCCCATGACAAAAAAAAAAACAAAACACTATAGCAATACACTCCAAACCGAGCATGTGCAAACTTGCCACTTCTGCTCTGTACTATGAGCAGATGGATTGGGGACAGTAGAAAAAGGGGAAGATCAGAGAAGACAGGATCAAAATGCCTTTTTACACAAGGCAGAGGATTAACCCCTTAGGTTCCACAGTGAGTATAACAAGCGTGCTTTACTGCATCTACAGACTGATTGTACTGTTGTGGGTTCAACATGTACAAATATACACCATATATCCAAAGACAGGTCCACTTTAATGTCCAATAGAACCTTCAGTGTAAGGCCCGGTTCACACTAGTGCAGGGCGTGCCGCCCATGTTTGCGCGAGCACAACAGCCCATTCATTTGAATGGGCTGCTGTGCCCACGTTTCATGCAAAAACTAAGTTTTTCACCTTTTCAAAAATACATCTTTTTGATTATGAAGTTTCCCTGCGATTCCTGCACCTATGATCGTGCTGCAGGATGAGATGCATGGGGGTGCTATTCAAAATGAATGGCAGCCCCTGCGGGTCTCCAAAGAACAGTGCAATTTGGTTGTGGGTGTGGGAACAGGTGCGATTCCTACACCCGCTACCAGCCCGCGGGCTAGAGTGAACCGGGGCTAAATCAGCTCAATGTACTCCAGGTGCATTAAATAAATGTCTTATAAATCAACTTTATTCAAAAGCAGCTACAACCTGAGTAGAGAAGCTAGACCCCTGCCGATGGATCCATTGATGGGTGTCAGTGGGAGGAATAGTGCCCCATCGTTGGGTGTCAGTGGGAGGAATAGTGCCCCATCGTTGGGTGACAGTGGGAGGAATAGTGCCCCATCGTTGGGTGACAGTGGGAGGAATAGTGCCCCATCGTTGGGTGACAGTGGGAGGAATAGTGCCCCATCGTTGGGTGACAGTGGGAGGAATAGTGCCCCATCGTTGGGTGACAGTGGGAGGAATAGTGCCCCATCGTTGGGTGACAGTGGGAGGAATAGTGCCCCATCGTTGGGTGACAGTGGGAGGAATAGTGCCCCATCGTTGGGTGACAGTGGGAGGAATAGTGCCCCATCGTTGGGTGACAGTGGGAGGAATAGTGCCCCATCGTTGGGTGACAGTGGGAGGAATAGTGCCCCATCGTTGGGTGACAGTGGGAGGAATAGTGCCCCATCGTTGGGTGACAGTGGGAGGAATAGTGCCCCATCGTTGGGTGACAGTGGGAGGAATAGTGCCCCATCGTTGGGTGTCAGTGGGAGGAATAGTGCCCCATCGTTGGGTGTCAGTGGGAGGAATAGTGCCCCATCGTTGGGTGTCAGTGGGAGGAATAGTGCCCCATCGTTGGGTGTCAGTGGGAGGAATAGTGCCCCATCGTTGGGTGTCAGTGGGAGGAATAGTGCCCCATCGTTGGGTGTCAGTGGGAGGAATAGTGCCCCATCGTTGGGTGTCAGTGGGAGGAATAGTGCCCCATCGTTGGGTGTCAGTGGGAGGAATAGTGCCCCATCGTTGGGTGTCAGTGGGAGGAATAGTGCCCCATCGTTGGGTGTCAGTGGGAGGAATAGTGCCCCATCGTTGGGTGTCAGTGGGAGGAATAGTGCCCCATCGTTGGGTGTCAGTGGGAGGAATAGTGCCCCATCGTTGGGTGTCAGTGGGAGGAATAGTGCCCCATCGTTGGGTGTCCCACTGTTGGTGTCAGTGGCAAGAATAAAGTCCCATGGGTGGTGTCTGTGGAAGGATTGGTGCCTCCTATCAATGGGAAAAACAGTGCAATGCCCCAAGTGCCAGATAAATGCAAACAAAGGGCTGCTTTCGGCCTGCAGGCCGCAGTTTGGAGACCACTGGTCTACAATAAGTACTTGCTATTTGTGACTTTGCATGGATCTTACCAGCTGTGGGTCGATCTCAGCCACGCTCCTCCCATGCACGGCGTCCAAGAGTTCCTTCAGCTCACTGGAGCTGAGCTTTCCCAGGCGCAGCTTGTCGGAGGAGAGCGGTTCCAGAAGATACAGACGCTTCCAGAGATTATCCCGTCGGCAGTGGCACTTGGCGAGCTGCACCATTTCCACCAGCTCCCTCTGGGCGGTGCTGACCTCTGTCCCCAGCAGCGTAAAGAGATGAGGGTTATAGAGGTTCGCGGAACCCATTCTGCCCACCTCCCCCTCCAGGGAGTCCTCCTGATTCTCCATCTCCATTCTCTGGCGCATCCCGAGCTCCGAGGCGCCATCCAAGTCCTGGGCGGCATCCCGCTGAAGCCTGGGAGGTTTCCTGAATCGGCGCATGTCAGCCGTCAGGCGGGGGAACAATTCACGCTGGCTCGTCATGATGACGTAGAATCGTAGCCTGGGGGGGGACAAGAAATGAGAGAGATGGGGGTTAAAACGAAAGTGAAATAAAACACGGCTTAAAGGATCAGATAAATGTAGCTAAAAGCATTTGCTCAATGTATTATTAAGAAAGGTAATAAAACAGAGAAGACAGATGAATAATTCAAATGGAAAAGTAAATGAAGATTGATGCTTTGTGAATTCATAAGGACTTTAAAATGCCAAATAAAAAAAAAAATAAAAAAAAAATCTAATAAATGAATAAAGTACTTATCCCTGCAGAACAATATCAGCCTGAAAGTGAATCCGGTTGTTAAATAAAATACATTGCTCCCCCAACCCGCTACTGGTAGTATA
The DNA here is from genome assembly GCF_062004578.1 of Staurois parvus. Lineage (NCBI taxonomy): Eukaryota > Metazoa > Chordata > Amphibia > Anura > Ranidae > Staurois > Staurois parvus. The sequence continues at coordinate 1,203,346 of NW_028319077.1, forward strand.
CGTCTTGGCTGGAGAAACGGCCGCTTCGTGCCTGGTCAGATGGTCATGTGACCTCTGGCAAAATCGAAAAACCAGCAAGGTTGAACTGGTCAAGCCAAATATTTGGTGTCTTCCGCTATTGTTTAGGAGCCCAATTTACTAAAGTATAAAACTGCATTTTTAAATGGACCCCTAAGTGTCAGTTCCAGCTGAAGAGTGAGGACCTAACACAACCTTTATCTACTGGGATCCTACACGAGGGTGAGACACGGGTCCACAAAGCAAGCTTCTGCTGGTCGAGGAACTGTGTTGGCCATAGTTAGGCCAACATATAGACCAGTGTTTCCCAACCTTTTTTAAGTCAAGGCACCCTTTAAAAAAGTATGGGTAGTCCCGAGGCACCCATTAAAATTATGGACAGTCCCGAGGCACCCTTTAAAATTATGGACAGTCCCGATGCACCCTTTAAAATTATGGACAGTCCCGAGGCACCCTTTAAAATTATGGACAGTCCCGAGGCACCCATTAAAATTATGGACAGTCCCGAGGCACCCATTAAAATTATGGACAGGCTTGAGGCACCCTTTAAAATTATGGTCAGTCTTGAGCCACCCTTTAAAATTATGGTCAGTCTTGAGCCACCCTTTAAAATTATGGTCAGTCTTGAGCCACCCTTTAAAATTATGGTCAGTCTTGAGCCACCCTTTAAAATTATGGTCAGTCTTGAGCCACCCTTTAAAATTATGGTCAGTCTTGAGCCACCCTTTAAAATTATGGTCAGTCTTGAGCCACCCTTTAAAATTATGGTCAGTCTTGAGCCACCCTTTAAAATTATGGTCAGTCTTGAGCCACCCTTTAAAATTATGGTCAGTCTTGAGCCACCCTTTAAAATTATGGACAGTCTTGAGCCACCCTTTAAAATTATGGACAGTCTTGAGCCACCCTTTAAAATTATGGACAGTCTTGAGCCACCCTTTAAAATTATGGACAGTCTTGAGCCACCCTTTAAAATTATGGACAGTCTTGAGCCACCCTATTTTACAATGGGGTGCCTCAAGACTGTCCATAATTTAAAGGGCATCCCATTCTAAAATATGTGAAACTATTCTAATAGTTTTTATAATGCAGCCACATCCACACTTGTAGGACACCCAACATTAGAGGGGATTTATTAACTAAAAGGCAGGCCTGTCCACCCGATGGCTTGTATACAAGTTTTGGGCAATTTTTAGACATTTTGCCAAGGCACCCCTGAAGAAACCTCAAGGCACCCCAGGGAGCCTGGGCAGTCTGGTTGAGAAAAGCTGATATAGATACATTGATCAGCCATAACATTCTGACCACCGACAGGTAAAGTGAATAACATGGATTATCTCAGTTTAATGGCATCTTAAAGTGGATGGGATATATTGGGCAGTGAGTGAACATGATGTCCCTGAAGTTGATGTATTGAAAGCCCAAAAAATGGGTGGAAAAATTTGAGTTTGACAAGGACCAAATGGTAATGTCTAGACGACTGGGTCAGAGCAACTTAAAAACTGAAGCTCCAGTGGGATATGCCTGGTCTGCAGTGGTCGGGACAAACCAAAAGTGGTCCAAAAAAGGAAAACTGGCCAACAAATGACAAGGTCATGGGAGGCAAAGGTTCATTGATGCATATAAGGAGTGAAACCTGGCCTATGTAGTCCAATAGAAGAGCTCTTGTGGGATATTCCTGGTCTGCAGTGGTCAGGACCAACCAAAAGTGGTCCAAAAAAGGAAAACTAGCCAACAGATGACAAGGTCATGGGAGGCAAAGGTTCATTGATGCACATAGGGAGTGAAGGTTGGCCTATGTAGTCCAATAGAAGAGCTCTTGTGGGATATTCCTGGTCTGCAGTGGTCAGGACCAACCAAAAGTGGTCCAAAAAAGGAAAACTAGCCAACAGATGACAAGGTCATGGGAGGCAAAGGTTCACTGATGCACATAGGGAGTGAAGCCTGGCCTATGTAGTCCAATAGAGGAGCTACTGGAGCTCAAAATTGCTGAAAAAGTTACTGCTGGTTCCAATAGAAAAGTGTCAGAACACAAAGAGCATTGCAGTTTGTTGTGTATGGGGCTGTGTAGCTGCAGACCGGTCAGGGTGCCCATGCTGACCCGTGTCCACAGCCAAAAGAACAAAAAATGCGCACGTGAGCCTCAGAACTGGACCATGGAGCAATGGAAGAAGGTGGCCTGGTCTGATGAATTCAACGTGCTCAAGATGTTGACTTGGCCGCCAAATACTCCAAATCCCAATGAGATGTGCTGGAAAAACAAGTCCGATCCATGGATGCCCCCACTTCACTACACCATGGGAGAAAAAAAAAAAAAAAGTTGTGAACACACTCATAAACTAGCACCCGGTGCAAAAGAAAAAGTGAGCACACAAAAAACTGCACAAGGTGTATGTCTAGCCCTCCTCCGAAGAGAAATAGCCCCAGCCCTGATCCCCCACCCAGGGCGCAAGGCTCCTGACAGGGACTGAGGCACTCACTGGTCCACCTGGCCGAAACCAGACGGACCCCTTTCTTTGGGAAGCCTGCCAAAGCAAGGCCCCCCTAAATACTCAGTGGGGCTCCCCACCTCACAACTTACAAAACTTAAAGGATATGCTAGCCCTTTAACCCCTTAGGTTCCACAGTGATTGTACTGTTGTGGGTTTAGTAACACTTGAACTACTTCCTCTCTGCCCTATAGCAGATATACTGCTACATGGCGGCGCGGGTGCGCAAAATCACGTATATATACAGTTGTGTTCAAAATACTAGCCGTCAGACATCACTAACCGGATCAATCCCTGTTTTTGGTGGAAATTATATTTCTACATGGCAAATAATTTCCTAGCAGGTGTAGTAGAGTCATAGAAATCCAACAGACCCAACAGTCATGACATGCATGCTGCTGATTCTGTGTCATTGAATCACTCATTGAAAGGGGCGTGTTCACAATAATAGCCGTGTGGAGTTCTATTAGTGACGTCATTCATTCTTTGATAAACAGGTGGCAATTATTGCCCTTATTTAAGGAAGGAAGGCAGCAAATGTTGGACATGCTGGTTACAGTACATTTCTCTCTGAAATTCTGAGGAAAATGGGTCGTTCCAGACATTGTTCAGAAGAACAGCGTACCTTGATTAAAAAGTTGATTGGAGAGGAAAACATATAAAGAAGTGCAGAAAATGATCGGCTGCTCAGCTAAAATGATGGCAAATGCTTTAAAATGGCAACCAAAACCTGAAAGACGCGGAAGAAAGCGAAAAACTACCATTGGAATGGATAGAAGAATAGCCAACATGGGGCGGACTCAGCCAACAATCAGCTCCAGGAAGATGAAAGAAGGTGTGACGTTCCCTGTGAGGACTCAGCCAACAATCAGCTCCAGGAGGATGAAAGAAGGTGCGACGTTCCCTGTGAGGACTGTTACAATTAGAAGACGCCGATGTGAAGCCAAGCTATCTGCAAGAAGTCCCCGCAAAGTCCCACTGTTGGGAAAAAGACGTGTGCTGAAGAGGTTACAATCTGCCAAAGAGCACATTGACCGGCCTAAAGAGAAATGGCGCAACATTTTGTGGGCTGATGGAAGTAAGATTGTTCTTTTTGGGTCTAGTGGGCGGAGACAGTTTGTCAGACGACACCCAAACACTGAATTCAAGCCACAGTACACTGTGAAGACCGTGAAGCATGGTGGTGCAAGCATCATGATATGGGGATGTTTCTCATACTACGGTGTTGGGCCTATTTATCGCATACCAGGGATCATGGATCAGTTTGAATCCATCAGAATACTTGAAGAGGTCATGCTGCCTTATGCTGAAGAGGAAATGCCCTTGAAATGGGGGTTCCAACAAGACAACGACCCCAAACACACCAGTAAACGTGCAACATCTTGGTTCCAGACCAACAAGATGGACGTTATGGAGTGGCCAGCCCAATCCCCGGATCTTCATCCAATAGAAAATTTGTGGGGTAACATCAAAAATGCAGTTTCTGAGGCAAAACCAAGAAATAGAGAAGAACTGTGGAATGTGGTCCAATCATCCTGGGCTGGAATACCTGATCACAGGGGCCAGAAGTTGGGGGACTCCATGCAACACAGATGTACAGCAGTTCTCAGAAACAGTGCGACTACAACCAAATATTCATGAAGTCATTCAAAGGAAAGCAAAATCTTCAAACATTTCTCAGTTTATATAGTGAATGTTGGAGTTTGTAAAGAAGAATACAAACACGGCCATTTTTTTGAACCGTCTAATATTCACTTTTCTTCCATTTTTTTTTTAGAGGATCAACACAAATTTGATGTATTTTTCTTCATGTTGTGATTTGGAATAGAATGTGTCGTGTTCCCAATGCATTTGTGTGGATGGAAATAAAAGCTATTAGAAGGATTTTCAGCTTTATTCACTTTTTTCATCACACTGCTAATATTTTGAACACAACTGTACGTGATTTTTCAGTTCCGGGTAGGGGGCGCGTGTCCTACCCGCGCCGCCGTTCGCGGCCTCGACTGTCAATCACCTGGTCCCGGCCAATGATGACTTGGTGATCACCAAGTATCTTCGACGGGGGGGAAACCTGTGTATAAACAACACAGATCTCTCTCTCCCCTGTCAGCTCCTGTACACTGCATTGTATGGCTCTGAACAGACACAGCACACACAGTAAAACAGCACACAGTTAACCCTTTGATGGCCCCAGATGTTAACCCCTTCCTGCCCAGTGCCATTAGTACAGTGTCAGTGCTTTTTATTAGCACTAATCACTGTATTGGTGTTACCAGTGATGTCAGTGACACCAAATCAGTTCCCCCCCAGTGTCAGAATGCCCTCCGCAGTGCCGCTATAAGTCGCTGATCGCTGCCATTACTAGTAAAAAAAAATTCCAGTATCTATACCGCCATTTGTAGACGCTGTAACGTTCACATAAACCAATTCATTTAATTTTTTTGGGATTTTCTTTTTAGCAAAGACACGGAGCAGAAAACATTTTGGCCGAAATTTGATTTTTTGAAATTTTTTTACTGGACATGTTTAACAGCAAAAAGTCAAAAATATAGGTTTTTTTTCTCAAAATTGTCAGCCTTTTTTGTTTATAGCGCAAAAACGAAACAAAAACAATCAAATACCACGGAAAGAAAGCTCTATTTGTGGGGAAAAAGGCCATAAATTTCATTTGGGTGCAACGCTGCATGACCGCGCAATTGTCAGTTAAAATAATGCAGCGCTATATCGCAAAAAAAGGTCTGGTCAGGAGGGGGGGGGGGTCCTCTGTAGGGTGAGGGGTTAAACAGCACCCAGTTACCTCTCCCATGGTCAGGCTGCAGTGATATGGAGGTGCATGATATTAGGGAAAGTAAGACCCCCCCCCCTCTTCCTGGTAATAATACATGCCCCTCCTGCCTCCTCTTAGTATTGACAGATGACCCCTACTTCAGCTAATCATAGCCCCTCTTCCTGTAAAGTCAGGTGACTCCCCCCTCCTCGCAATGACACATGTCCCCCCACCAGCCACGGGGAGCAGAAAAGAAGGTGAAAGACCTGCGTAACAAGGTAACGGAACCTTAAAAAGTTAGAAAATTGCCCGGTCTGGAAGGGGGGGGGGAATCCTCTGTAGGACGAGGGGTTAAATAGCACCCAGTTACCTCTCTCATGGTCAGGCTGCAGTGATATGGAGGTGCATGATATTAGGGAAAAGTAAGACCCCCCCCCCCCTTCCTGGTAATAACACATGCCCCTCCTCTTGGTATTGACAGATGACCCCTACTTCAAGAGCCCCCCCCCCCCCCCACTTCAGCTAATCATAGATGACCGCCTCCTCCTGTAAAGTCAGGTTACTCCCACCTCCTCACAATGACACATGTCCCCCCACCAGCTACAGGGAGCAGAAAAGAACTGTTGAAAGACCTGCGTAACAAGGTAATGGAACTTTAAAAAGTTAGAAAATGGCCTGGTCAGGAAGGGGGGTAAATCCTCTGCAGGGCGAGGGGTTAAATGCAGCTCAGTATTTTGTATGTCGATCATCTTTCTGTAAAAGCTTAATTGATCGTCAACGACACGTTTTGTCATTACATACGTGGTGAATTTGGCTTTTACATCCCCGTTACTTTTTTTCTCACATATAAAACCCAGTAAAAATGACTGACGGTCACCTTAGGACATGCCGCTCCTGCTCGGTCTGTTCCTCGAACGGCGCGGCGCTGTGGCACACCAATAGCGACACATCAAAGTCGTCGTGATGCCGGGCACCTTCTGTGTCTTTGTACGAGCCAGAACTGCCAATGAGACAAGGAACGGTCACTCAGAAGAGCCACAAGGCCATCGGGGGTGCATGTGACCTTTGAGCACAGGGGTACCTGGCTTTGACACTGGACACAAAACGGTTAACAGTATAAAGTGAACCTGTCTCCCCCCCATAATCTGCAGATTGCAAAAAATACAGAAAAAATAAAATGTGAACTAACACCATACACCCGCCCCGCTCGCCCGCTCCTCGCTGTACACCCCTCCGGCGTGATGAGCTGTTAGTGCCCATGCAGCCAGTAAAGGGATCCTAGGATTTGAAATCCTTGCTCTTCTCCCTGCAGCACATCCAGAACAGACGAGCAATTCTGATTGGTCGGCATCGTCACAGAGCATCACTCTGATCTGTCCAGGGAGCGCTGCACAGAGAAGAGGGAGGATTTAAAATTTCCAGAGTACAGGGATGGGGCAGTTGGTAAGGGTGTTCGGACTCAAAAAAAAAAGCCGTGACTTCATCTGAAGATGGCAGTACGCCCTTGTTTAATACTGTAATATCTATCATATGCCATCACAGTGTAAAAAAAAAATAAAAAATACATGGATTAAAAAAAATACATAAATAGAAAAAAAATAGATAGAAAAATAAACAGAAAAAACAATAAAATGGATTAAAAAATATATAAAATAAAAAAAAAATAGATTTCAAAATACATAAATATAAAAAATAAATGGATTAAAAAATACATCAATATAAAGAAAATCGATTTAAAAATACATAAATAGGAAAAATAATAAATGGATTAAAAAAAAAGACAAATATAAAAAAATACATTTAAAATACATAAATATAAAAAATAATAAATGGATTAAAAAATACATCAATATAAAGAAAATCGATTTAAAAATACATAAATAGGAAAAATAATAAATGGATTAAAAAAAAAGACAAAATATAAAAAAATACATTTAAAATACATAAATATAAAAAATAATAAATGGATTAAAAAATACATCAATATAAAGAAAATCGATTTAAAAATACATAAATAGGAAAAATAATAAATGGATTAAAAAAAAAGACAAATATAAAAAAATACATTTAAAAATACATAAATATAAAAAATAATAATAGGATTGAAAAAAAACAAAAATAAAAAAAAACATTTAAAAATACATAAATAAAAATTATAAATGGATTGAAAAGTAGATAAATAGAAAAAATAGATTTAAATTGGCATCAAAGAGTTAAGCTGGTCATAGATGGATTGAAATTCGGCCGGTTAAGCTGTGATTGGCTTGAATATCCATATGTGATCACTCCTACTCAACAGAAGTGTTGGAAATGTTTATCTCGATAAGCAGCTGCTGATCAGTGTATTCTGACAGTGGAGAGTCCCTGCTGTTAGAATACAATACCTAAACTGGGTGGATTCTTCTGTCCGCCTTGAGTGTGGATGGAGGAATCAGGTTTTTTTTTTTCCCCTTCTTCATTCAACCCACTGACTGAACAAAGAAGCAAAAACAATCCATAGGGAAGTGTACAGGGGGGTCAGGAAGGCAGAGGATAGGGTCAATAGTTTGTAGGGCAGTGTATAGGGGTCAGAAAGGCGGAGGACAGGGGTCAGCAGAGAGGAAGACAGGGGTCAGTACAGTGACAGATTAGGGCAATACAGTGACAGATTAGGGTGAGGTATGGGGGGGATGTATGCGGAGGATGGGGGGGATGTATGGGCAAGATGGCGGGATGTATAGGGGGGATGTATGGGGAGGATGGGGGGGATGTATGGGGAAGATGGGGGGGATGTATGGGGAAGATGTATGGGGGGGATGTATGGGGTGGATGGGGGGGATGTATGGGGAAGATGTATGGGGGGGATGTATGGGGAAGATGTATGGGGGGGATGTATGGGGAAGATGTATGGGGGGGATGTATGGGGAAGATGTATGGGGGGGATGTATGGGGAAGATGTATGGGGGGGATGTATGGGGAAGATGTATGGGGGGGATGTATGGGGAAGATGTATGGGGAAGATGTATGGGGGGGATGTATGGGGGGGATGTATGGGGGGGATGTATGGGGAAGATGTATGGGGGGGATGTATGGGGAAGATGTATGGGGGGGATGTATGGGGAAGATGTATGGGGGGGATGTATGGGGAAGATGTATGGGGGGGATGTATGGGGAAGATGTATGGGGGGGATGTATGGGGAAGATGTATGGGGGGGATGTATGGGGAGGATGGGGGATGTATGGGGAAGATGGCGGGATGTATGGGGAGGATGGGGGAGGATGCCGGGATGTATGGAGAGGATGCCGGGATGTATGGAGAGGATGCCGGGATGTATGGAGAGGATGCCGGGATGTATGGAGAGGATGCCGGGATGTATGGAGAGGATGCCCGGATGTATGGAGAGGATGCCCGGATGTATGGAGAGGATGCCCGGATGTATGGAGAGGATGCCCGGATGTATGGAGAGGATGCCCGGATGTATGGAGAGGATGCCCGGATGTATGGAGAGGATGCCCGGATGTATGGGGGAGATGGGGAATGTATGGAGAGGATGGTGGGATGTATGAAGAGGATGGTGGGATGTATGAAGAGGATGGTGGGATGTATGAAGAGGATGGTGGGATGTATGAAGAGGATGGGGGATGTATGAAGAGGATGGGGGATGTATGAAGAGGATGGGGGATGTATGAAGAGGATGGGGGATGTATGAAGAGGATGGGGGATGTATGAAGAGGATGGGGGATGTATGAAGAGGATGGGGGATGTATGAAGAGGATGGGGGATGTATGAAGAGGATGGGGGATGTATGAAGAGGATGGGGGATGTATGAAGAGGATGGGGGATGTATGAAGAGGATGGGGGATGTATGAAGAGGATGGGGGATGTATGGAGAGGATGGGGGATGTATGGAGAGGATGGGGGATGTATGGAGAGGATGGGGGATGTATGGAGAGGATGGGGGATGTATGGAGAAGATGGGGGATGTATGGAGAGGATGGGGGATGCATGGAGAGGATGGGGGATGTATGGAGAGGATGGGGGATGTATGGAGAGGATGGGGGATGTATGGAGAGGATGGGGGATGTATGGAGAAGATGGGGGATGTATGGAGAGGATGGGGGATGCATGGAGAGGATGGGGGATGCATGGAGAGGATGGGGGATGCATGAAGAGGATGGGGGATGCATGAAGAGGATGGGGGATGTATGAAGAGGATGGGGGATGTATGGAGAGGATGGGGGATGTATGGAGAGGATGGGGGATGTATGGAGAGGATGGGGGATGCATGGAGAGGATGGCCTGTAAAAATGTATTATAAGGCTTTTGCTAAATAAATAAATAAAAAACAAAAACAAACAAACATGACCAGGCCATTTTTTTTGCTATTCGGCACCACACTACTCTTTTTTTTTTTTTTTTTTTTCCACTGGAAATTGTGCGGTCATACAACGCTGTACCCAATTGAAATCTAAATCATTTTTTTCCCACAGAGCTTTATTTTGGTGAAATATTGGTGAAATATTCTGATCCATTTTGGCCAAAATTTATGCCGAAATTTGATTTCTTAAATTTTTTTTAGTGGACAGGTTCAATAGCAAAAAGTCAAAAATATATAAGTTCTCAAAACTGTCTTTTTTTTTTTATAGTTCAAAAAATAAAAAAAAAAAACATACAGGCGATTAAACACCATCAAAAGAAAGCTCTTTTCACAGGAAAAAAAAAAAAGGACCTAAATGTCATCTGGGTGCAGCGTTGCATGACCGCGCAATTGTCAGTAAAAGTAACGCAGCGCCGTAACGCAACAAATGGCCTGGTCAGGAGGGCAAGTGGTTAATAAAGAGTCCTGTGTGTTTGTCAACACAGGACTCTGAGCTGTGATTGGTCACAGCCGATCAGCAGGGTTCGGCCAACATTTTGGTCTGAAGCTTGTTGACAAAATTGCCCAATCACAGACCCGGGAGCCAGCCAAATGTCCAATCACAGACCCGGGAGCCAGCCAAATATATATACACACGACTGAGCCTGCCAGTGCCTCCCTGCAGCAGTAAATCTACAGCGGTGGGACACCAAGTGGTTCATCAAAATACAATCCCTTAGCAACGTGGTCAGATTCTTTCATTTTTACCCCCCACTTATATGCATACAAACATCTGACCTGTTCCAGATGGACACCAGGCCGTACTCATTCTGCTCCCCACTGGCGCTCTTCTTGCCGTTGCTCCCAAGCACCGAGGGACGAACCATTCTCAGTGGCTTCATGTGATAGGTGCTGGCGTGATCGGCGATGTAGTTGTACAGCTGATGAGCGGCGATGATCTCTGTAGGAACAGACAGCATACCCTGGTACACGTGGTTACGTCCGTACTTGGGGATGTCGGGATGCTGGGAAATGAAGAGCTGCAGGAAACTGGTGAGATCGTAGCCTTGACGCAGAGACATGCTGGAACCCAGCAGATACTGGTGCACCACCCGCAGGTGGAAGTCGTAGCTGAAGGAATGGACGTGCATTAGGTCCCGCACCTTGTCACACTCCTCAGTGAAGAGCATGGAGAGCTGGGGAGAAATAGAAGGAAGATCATTCATTCTCTTGACTTAGCAGAATTGAACTCAAAACTGGAAAACGAGTTGCCTGTTTAGTGGAAGACCCTAGTTGAGACCCAAAAATTCTTGGAAACCAGCAAGGGAAGCCAGTTCTTCCTCTCTCCAAGACACTCATCTATCCCTTAATGTCAAGGAACGCTCCATGAATGATTCAATTTTGTCCTATCTAAAGTCAAGTCAGTCAAGAACCCTGCTACCTGATACGCAGCTGGTGAGATGCCTACCCTCAGGACAACGCGAGAGGCATCAAACGGTGAAGAAACGTCTTCTGTGCGATTTTATTGGTTCTGCCGTGGCCATCCCCCCAGGTACCAGCATTGAGGGTAATGGCCATCCAATGAAGCTGCATAGACAGAGGTGGTGGTTCTCTCAGCCTTAGATACCTTTTTTCTTCAGCGAGGGGATGGGCTTAGTCTTTGGTGGGTTGTTTGACCACCAGTCATCAATGCATGTGATACAAAATGGCCTATTTCTGCCCAGTCCTAAGGCAAACCTGGCCTTACAACATTTCTGGACTCCTACAAGGGCAGGGACCTTGTGGTGATTGTAGGTAGATGTGCGTGTCTACAAATGGTCACCACTTAAATCCTAGACACAGGCTGTATGTGGGGATTCCTCTTTGGCCCAAGTCAAGAATAACGTAGATGTAAACCCAACCTAAAACGAAGATTTCGGATCTCCTGTCAAAAATCGGTATGTTGTGGTCACCCATCCCAGGACTGCAAGGGTTTACGGCTTGTTTAGTCTGGGGAAGGTGCAAAGCATAGACATACTTTCATTATTCCTCTCTCCTCTGACAGCCGGCACTCTCCTAAGCTCCAGGAATGTGTGCGGGGCCCTTGATGTCCTCACAACACAGGTCTGCTGGCCTGACCTCTACATGATAATGTCAGAGAGGCCGCAAGTAGCATACAGGTGACCAATCATGTGGCAGGGAGGAAGATTTCTGGATATGGAATAAGGGCCTGCAGGAACAAACCATAAGGTAAGCTTTTCAGCTCATTCCTTAACCACTAGACCTCGGGTGCCAAACCTGCAGCCTAGGGGCCACATGTGACCATTTGGAACTTTTTGTGCGGACCTCAGGGCCCCTGCAGACACTAATTTGTGTTTCCCTATTGCCCTGTTAAAGTAGTAGTTTAATGTGTGCAGTCTGCGGAAGTCTTCTGAAGCATGTCCCCAGTCTCCAACAGCTCCTAAACCCTGTTCACATTCTCTGACAGTCTCTTACAGCATGTCCGCAATCTCTGACCATCTCTTGTATTATGTCTCCAATCTTTGACCATCGCTTGTGTTATGCCCACAGTCTCTGACCATGTCTTGTCACTGACCCTCTCCTGTATTATGTCTGCAATCTCCAACCATCTCTTGTTTTATGTCCACAGTCTATGACCATCGCCTGTATCATATCTGCAGTCTCTGACCATCTCCTGTATCATATCTGCAGTCTCTGACCATCTCCTGTATCATATCTGCAGTCACTGACCATCTCCTGTATTATGTCCGCAGTCTCCGACCACCTCTTGTTTTATGTCCGCAGTCTCTGACTATCTCCTGTATCATGTCTACAGTCTCTGACTATCTCCTGTATCATGTTTGCCATCTCTACCCATCTCTTGTATTATGTCCGCAGTCTCTGACAATCACCTGTATTATGTCCGCAGTCTCTGACCATCTCCTGTGTCATGTCCGCAGTCTCTGACCATCTCCTGTGTCATGTCTGCAGTCTCTGACCATCTCCTGTGTCATGTCTGCAGTCTCTGACCATCTCCTGTGTCATGTCTGCAGTCTCTGACCATCTCCTGTGTCATGTCTGCAGTCTATCTATCTCCTATATCATGTCTGCATTCTCTGGCCATCTCCTGTATTGTGTCTGCAGTCTCTGACCATCTTCTGTACCACGTCTGTCATCTCTGACCATCTCCTGTATAATGTCTGCCATCTCTGACCATCTCTTTTTATCATGTCTACAGTCTCTGACCATCTCCACTATTATGTCCGCAGTCTCTGACCATCTCTTAGATCAGTAGTTGTCATTATTCCCACTAAAGACTGCTGAGGTTTGAGGGCCACAAGTTGGGCACCAAGGTCTTATATCATGTCTGCAGCCTCTGACTCTCTCTTATATGATGTACGCAGTCTCTAAGCATCTCCTGTATCGTGTCCGCAGTCGCTGACCATCACCTGCGTCGTGTCCGCAGTCGCTGACCATCACCTGCGTCGTGTCCGCAGTCGCTGACCATCACCTGCGTCGTGTCCGCAGTCGCTGACCATCACCTGCGTCGTGTCCGCAGTCGCTGACCATCACCTGCGTCGTGTCCGCAGTCGCTGACCATCTCCTGCGTCGTGTCCGCAGTCGCTGACCATCTCCTGCGTCGTGTCCGCAGTCGCTGACCATCTCCTGCGTCGTGTCCGCAGTCGCTGACCATCTCCTGCGTCGTGTCCGCAGTCGCTGACCATCTCCTGCGTCGTGTCCGCAGTCGCTGACCATCACCTGCGTCGTGTCCGCAGTCGCTGACCATCACCTGCGTCGTGTCCGCAGTCGCTGACCATCACCTGCGTCGTGTCCGCAGTCGCTGACCATCACCTGCGTCGTGTCCGCAGTCGCTGACCATCACCTGCGTCGTGTCCGCAGTCGCTGACCATCTCTTAGATCAGTAGTTGTCATTATTCCCACTAAAGACTGCTGAGGTTTGAGGGCCACAAGTTGGGCACCAAGGTCTTATATCATGTCTGCAGCCTCTGACTCTCTCTTATATGATGTACGCAGTCTCTAAGCATCTCCTGTGTCGTGTCCGCAGTCGCTGACCATCACCTGCGTCGTGTCCGCAGTCGCTGACCATCACCTGCGTCGTGTCCGCAGTCGCTGACCATCACCTGCGTCGTGTCCGCAGTCGCTGACCATCACCTGCGTCGTGTCCGCAGTCGCTGACCATCACCTGCGTCGTGTCCGCAGTCGCTGACCATCACCTGCGTCGTGTCCGCAGTCGCTGACCATCACCTGCGTCGTGTCCGCAGTCGCTGACCATCACCTGCGTCGTGTCCGCAGTCGCTGACCATCACCTGCGTCGTGTCCGCAGTCGCTGACCATCACCTGCGTCGTGTCCGCAGTCGCTGACCATCACCTGCGTCGTGTCCGCAGTCGCTGACCATCACCTGCGTCGTGTCCGCAGTCTCTGACCATCACCTGCGTCGTGTCCGCAGTCGCTGACCATCACCTGCGTCGTGTCCGCAGTCGCTGACCATCACCTGCGTCGTGTCCGCAGTCTCTGACCATCACCTGCGTCGTGTCCGCAGTCTCTGACCATCACCTGCGTCGTGTCCGCAGTCTCTGACCATCACCTGTGTCGTGTCCGCAGTCTCTGACCATCTCCTGTGTCGTGTCCGCAGTCTCTGACCATCACCTGTGTTGTGTCTGCAGTCTCTGACCATCTCCTGTATCGTGTCCGCAGTCTCTGACCATCTCCTGTGTGGTGTCCGCAGTCTCTGACCATCACCTGTGTCATGTCCACAGTCTCTGATCATCACCTGTGTTGTGTTCGCAGTCTCTGACCATCATCTGTGTCGTGTCTGCAGTCTCTGACCATCTCCTGTATCGTGTCCGCAGTCTCTCACCATCTCCTGTGTGGTGTCCGCAGTCTCTGACCATCACCTGTGTCATTTCCACAGTCTCTGACCATCTCCTGTATCGTGTCCGCAGTCTCTGACCATCTCCTGTATCGTGTCCGCAGTCTCTGACCATCTCCTGTGTGGTGTCCGCAGTCTCTGACCATCACCTGTGTCGTGTCCGCAGTCTCTGACCATCTCCTGTATCGTGTCCGCAGTCTCTGACCATCATCTGTGTCGTGTCCGCAGTCTCTGACCATCACCTGTGTCATGTCCACAGTCTCTGACCATCACCTGTGTTGTGTCCGCAGTCTCTGACCATCATCTGTGTCGTGTCTGCAGTCTCTGACCATCTCCTGTATCGTGTCCGCAGTCTCTCACCATCTCCTGTGTGGTGTCCGCAGTCTCTGACCATCACCTGTGTCATTTCCACAGTCTCTGACCATCTCCTGTATCGTGTCCGCAGTCTCTGACCATCTCCTGTATCGTGTCCGCAGTCTCTGACCATCTCCTGTGTGGTGTCTGCAGTCTCTGACCATCACCTGTGTCGTGTCCGCAGTCTCTGACCATCTCCTGTATCGTGTCCGCAGTCTCTGACCATCCACAATATCATATCTGCAGTCTCTGGCCATCTCTCCTGTATTATGTGTGCAGTCTCTGACCATCTGCTGTATCATGTCTGAAGTCTCTGACCATCTCTTATATCATACCCACAGTCTTTGACTATATCCTGCATGAAGGACACTGAATTTTATGTGCAGCCCTTTGGTGATATCAGGGGCCACACTTGAGGCCCCCACGTCAAGAAATTTGACTACCACTGCCCTAAACTGAGTATTTAACCCTTGCTATATGTGGGGGGAGGTGCTTTGTTCAAAGTACAAAGACCAGCAGGTCATTGGGTAGTAAAGGCGCTAGCATTTAGAGGTTGAATGATGGGGGTGGAGCTTAGTGTCATCGCAGGGAGGGGCTTAAAGCTGAAGTCCAGGGACAGAAAGGGACAATTTGTAGCATATACAAGGAAAGACCAGATTTTGTACAGCTCTCAGCATTCCCTATAGACAAAGCTCTCTACTTTTTTTTTTTTTTTTAATGCCACATTCAGGATAAATTACTTTTTCTGAATTTTTAGTTCCAAGTACCTGCACAATTAAAAGGATTATTTCAATGATTCACCCAATTTCCATTACTGCTTCAACAGCCTAGGGCTCTGAAATGACAGAAATTCCCCAGCACGCCATAAGATTTTCTTTTTTAAACTGATTGTTAATTAACTGTACATTCAAAGGATTACAAGAGATGCTTGAATCTTTGTAGTAGCCGACTTGAAACTGTCACGGAATTACAATAAAATTCTTCAACCTTGCTGTGACAGACTTACGATCGTCAGGCTAAATACCCGTACCTGTCTCATCTGGCCATTATAATAAAATGCTGTGGACTGGGCCGCTCCCAGCATGCCTGGAAAAAAACATCAGAAGGGCCAATCTGTCTGCCAAGTGGCTGTCAAAACCGATGGCCTAGTTATTGGGTCAAGTCTCCCCCCTCCATGTTAGGGCTCCATGTACACGGGGCGTTTGGAAAACTCTTCTGAACGATGGAAACTGACTGCTGGAAAACGTAGGTTAATCCCTTGGCGCCAGCGCTTCCCAGCACTTGAAGGGTTTCAGAAGCTGGGAGGCGGGGGCGGGGTTTTAAGGTCATGTGACCGCCGTGATTCGCCATCACGGCGGTCACATGATCGGGAAAGGTCCCGATCGAAAGAGATTGGGACCTTTCCGTGAGTACCGGACATGTCTGTCTGAAATAGTTAATTTTTTACTATTTTTCAGTACATTCTGGAATCTTTTTTTCCAGTGCATCCTGAGGTAATCTTTAAAAAATGCTTCGAAACGCAAACGCGCATGTGATGGGAGTGACTTTGGGTGGGGGGCCCATGGGGCACAGCCCTCTTTGGAGAGGTGGAGAGACCCCTGTCTCAGCTCCCCACATCCCCATTATGTGTGAGTTACCCTGTGCCTGTTAGGGGTACAGGGTGGAATGTCCTAGTATTGTGTGGACATGTATAGGCGGGGTGTGGGGGTTGTTTATTGTTTACTGCCACATGGTTGTTCCATTGTTCTATTGTGTCTTGCTTGCCAGCAAACTATTATGGGATGCATGTGTTCCTGTATTGTCTACTGCCAGGTGGTGTATCCCTTTGTTCTATTGCAGGGGTGGGCAAACATTTTGACTTGAGGGCCGCAATGGGTTCATATATTGGACCCGGGGGCCGGACCAAGAGTAGATGAATGATGTGTATGTGTCATCCATAGTAAGTATAGTATTATTCCCCCATAGTAAGCATAGTAATTAATCCCCCATATAGTAATTCATCCCCCCTATAGTAATTCATCCCCCCTATAGTAATTCATCTCCCCTATAGTAATTCATCTCCCCTATAGTAATTCATCCCCCCCATAGTAATTCATCTCCCCTATAGTAATTCATCCCCCCTATAGTAATTCATCCCCCATATAGTAATTCATCCCCCCTATAGTAATTCATCCCCCTTATAGTAATTCATCCCCCTTATAGTAATTCATCCCCCCTATAGTAATTCATCCCCCCTATAGTAATTCATCCCCCCTATAGTAATTCATCCCCCATATAGTAATTCATCCCCCATAGTAATTCATCCCCCATAGTAATTCATCCCCCCTATAGTAATTCATCCCCCCTATAGTAATTCATCCCCCATAGTAATTCATCCCCCCTATAGTAATTCATCCCCCCTATAGTAATTCATCCCCCCCATAGTAATTCATCCCCCCTATAGTAATTCATCCCCCCTATAGTAATTCATCCCCCCTATAGTAATTCATCCCCCATAGTAATTCATCCCCCATAGTAATTCATCCCCCCTATAGTAATTCATCCCCCCTATAGTAATTCATCCCCCCTATAGTAATTCATCCCCCATAGTAATTCATCCCCCCTATAGTAATTCATCCCCCATAGTAATTCATCCCCCATATAGTAATTCATCCCCCATATAGTAATTCACCCCTCATATTAATTCATCCCCCATATAGTAATTCATCCCCCATAGTAATTCATCCCCCCTATAGTAATTCATCCCCCCTATAGTAATTCATCCCCCCTATAGTAAGTCATCCCCCCTATAGTAATTCACCCCCCATAGTAATTCATTCCTCATATTAATTCATCCCCCATATTAAGTCCCCAAGTCCCCCCTGTGTCAATTCACTTACCTTTGCTCCGCGCGTTCCTCTCGCCGTGTTCCCGCACCGTTCCGGTGTATCATGAAAATCTGTCTCCTATGAGGATCTGTCCCCCCCGACGTATCTGCGCATGTGCCAGTTTCATTAGCAGCCGATCGGCGATCTCCGGCACATGCGCAGATATGTCGAGGGGGACAGATCCTCATAGGAGACAGATTTTCATGCTACACCGGTCTTCAGGGCGGACTGTGAGAGGAGCCTAGCTCCCCTCACGTTCTTCACGCTGCCCCGCCTACACACATCCTGACAGCCATTCTGACAGTATCACGCTCCGCGGGCCAAATTAAAAGGTCCGCCGGGCCGTATACAGCCCGCGGGCCGTAGTTTGCCCATTGCTGTTCTATTGTGTCTTGGTTTGGTGGGGGGTGTTTCCGGCAGCACTCCCCCCTGATGGGACAGCTTGCTGAGGTGTTTCCTGTTACTGGTTGTATTTCCCCGCCCTGTGTATGTATCTTGTGTTTGTGTTAAAATAAAGCAGTTCACTTCCGGTCTTATGAAGCTTGGTGCTGTCCCGTCCTGTATGGTCAGCGGCGGTGTCCATGGATAATGTTCGGACAGGGAAGCGGGAGTCTAACGGAAATACCCTAGCCTGACAGGGTCCGGTTCCGTTACAGTGCATAAACAGATGTTTTTTTAACCTCTTCACGCCAACTGCATGCAAAGGTGCGGCCTCCCAGCGTCTGGGCCTTGACGCCGAGCAGCCGCACATTTGCGTGCAATTAAGAAAAACATATGCGCTGAAAGCGTGCACACACAGCACACATGTCCGGTCCTCACGGAAAGGTCCCGATCTCCTCTTTCGATGGGGACCTTTCCGTGAGTACCGGACATGTATGCTGGGAGCACATGTTTTTCTTAATTGCATGCACATATGCGGCCGCTCGGTGTCAAGGCCCATTTGCGTGCGGCCGGCGTGAAGAGGTTAAAAAACGTCTTTTTATCCACATTTGCATACCGCGTTTATGCGGGTTTGCGTTTAGAAGTGTTTTTTAACGATAACCTCAGGAGACCTTCCCAAATGCCCAGAATGCACTGAAAAACAGTAAAAAACTATTTCAGACATTTTGAGAGGAATAGAGAGAGCAGAAGCAGAGAGAGCAGTATGTGTGGAGATGACCTGTCTTTTCTGGTTGTATTCACTATGGATCCCATCATGAGCAGAATGCGGCGCGTCCTACCATTGTTTCCTTCACGCAAAACCTGGAACTGACTGCGCTGGTGTACCGGGTCCATGTGAATACACGGAAAACACTTTGCATGCATTTCTGATGATGAAAAAAGCCTCTTGACAGCATCTGGATATGGAACAGTTGAAAAACGCTTCTGAACGCAAACGTTTATAAACGTGGTTAACCGCGTTTACAACCGTTTGAAACGCCGGTACAATCTACTCCTGAACGCAAGTTTGAAGCATAGAAAAAAACGACTGTAAACTCAACTGCCTGTAAACGACTTTAAAGGACGATGTGTACACGGACACCGAGGAGAACATTAGGGAGAGTTCAGGGGCTGCTGAAAAAAACGCAGAAAAGCTCCTCAACGTCAGCTGCAGTGTACATGAGCCTTCATAGGTAAAGTTGATCCAGGGATATCCGATTGCCTCTCGGGGGATCAGGAAGGAATGGTTTCCCCTGCAGGAGCAGATTGGATCATGCTTTGCTGGGTTTATTTTGCCTTCCTCTGGAGTGCAGTGTACATGAACCCTCAGACATACAAGGTATACTTTCTTATGAATACTATGAGTCCTATTTCCAGCAAATGCAGCGTTGACATCCGTTTAGGAGCTCCATATCCTTGTACCAGAGGTAGGTGTTCACTGTGAGATATAGATGGGGATACAGAGACTGTCGCTGATGGCCAGCCATATGCAGACCCTGCTTCCCCATTTGGAATAGGTACACACATACAACCAAAGAAAGGTAAAGACCCAATCGCTGCACACCAACAAGACCCAAAAAGTAATGGAGATAAAAGCGGCTTCAGCCCACACTCCGTTCATGCTACACCCCAATGCATTTTGTATAGGTACACACTGATTTATCCTGAGTACGCTTTTATGATTTTTTTGTAATTGTTCTGTGGTTTTGTGACACTGTTTCCCCCCCCCCCAATGATGTGAATGTCCCACCCATATGAGAAGGCTCACACATGGCTTTGTGCTATATATAGAGGAGGGTATTCTCAGTTTGAGTAGCTCTGAGGAAGAAGGGATTCCCCTTCGAAACGCGTCAGCTTCATCCTGAGAGTTTCCCCTCTCAATGGGACTCGCACCTGTCTGCCATTCCAATGCGCTGATGTTGGATTTTATATGCTTTTATCAATGCTACTTTTGTGAGTATATATCTGAATTTAATAAATTCACCCTTTACTTATTATTATACAGGATTTATATAGCACCAACAGTTTGCGCAGCGCTGTACAAAATGAAGGCAGACATTACAGTTACAATACAATTTGGTACAAGAGGACACAGAGGGCCCGGCTCCTGGGAGCTTACAATCTAGGAGGAAGGGTTGAGTGATACAAAAGGTAATTGCTGTGGGGGGGGAGGAGCTGATGGAGGAAATAAATGGCAGTTCACTAGGTAGAAGCCGGAGAGGCTTCTTTAAAGAGAAAGGTTTTCAGGGATCATCTAAAAGTGTATAGATTAGGAGACAGCCAGACAGATTGAGGTAGAGAGTTCCACAGGATGGGAGATACTTATTGAGGTAATGTGCAAGGTTGGTGTGCAATTTTTTTTGTTCTTCGTTACAGTTTTTTTCGGGCTTCCCCAGCCTTGTGTTTAACCTCCCTGGCGGTGTAACTAATAAATATTTTTGAATGTCAAAGCGATACATTGTTACCCCTTTGACAACGTGCTGGTGCACGAAACGCATCAGGGTCCCACCGAAGTGACATCACGCCGCCCACGAATCATTATCACTCAATTCTGCAAGTGGTTCTGATTTACTATCGCTGTTCTCTAGCCGGTCTAAAACTGCTTTTGACCTAAAGGGACGCTTTTTGGACGCCATGGACGTTTCTCAGTTTCCAGGCAGAAAGGGAGGTAAAAATGCAAGCAGGGCGCCGGACAA
Source organism: Staurois parvus (assembly GCF_062004578.1). Classification (NCBI taxonomy): domain Eukaryota; kingdom Metazoa; phylum Chordata; class Amphibia; order Anura; family Ranidae; genus Staurois; species Staurois parvus. The sequence continues at coordinate 1,224,162 of NW_028319077.1, forward strand.
AGCACTCGGGACACAATGTATGTGAAATGGTTTGATACAGGAATGTAATACTAAGAGATTACAGTGTATTGTGTGTGTGTCAAATTTTTACTTTTTTGAATCTGTCGCCGGTTCCGTCCCCCGTACGTCCCAATGCTCGCAGGAAATGGAACCCGGAAGACAGATGCCAACATCGGCCGGCAGACATGGCCAAGGACACAGTGGGAGGACCTCGCGGGATCGTGGGACAAGGTAAGGATCGAGGGATTGCTGCAGAATTCAGTGTGTAGAACCATATATGAAAGTTCATCCAATAGCCGATCAAAGGTTGTGCAGCTTAACCCCCCTGACGGTAATCCCAAGGGTAGCTCGGGGTTACCGCTTTTGGTACTGAAATTGACCCCGAGCTACACTTGGGATTACCGTCAGGGGGGTTAAGCTGCACAACCTTTGATCGGCTATTGGCTGAACTTTCATATATGGTTCTACCCGCTGAATTCTGATCTGGGTCTCTGACCGCAGGAGGTTTTGTATCTGTTTCCAATGCATTTTTCCCCAGGTCTTTGACTAAACCCCCAAGGCAGGGCGAAACGCATCCAAAATCAAGGCCTGTACAGAGCCAAGGCTGAAGCCGCTTTCATCTACATTACACTTGGGTCTGTTGGAGTTCGGTGATTGGGTCTTTGCCTTTCTTCGACTGCATCCACCAAGCCGTTAAGGGCTCTTTCCACACCAGCACCCTTCTGTGTGAGCCACCAGAGTTGGAGATGAGAACCTCGAGCAGCACCCAAAGCTTTCTTGGCCCATGGTCTTAGAAGGTACACACCTACAGTTGAGCTAGTAAGTTTGCACAACCCTAACAGAAATGGTAAAATGTGGACCGGTTACCAAAACATGAGTGATCAGACCAAAAACAAGTATTTCACATTAACATGCAACTATAACCTCCCATTAAAACAGCATGCGGTGCATCATAAGTGTGCCACAAATATCTGTTGATTCTGCCAGTAAAGTCCACTTGATGTAGCTTCCTGTGATAATGTGGCAACAATGTTGCCGTGCTCCTGAATTCACAGCAGAGTTGCCACTCTTGTTCCTGCTTGCACTACAGTGGGAGGAGATGATGTTGCAGAAGCCATGGCCATCAGCGTGGTCACGGATGGTTCACAGGCCTGTAGCTTGGCAATCATCACCTGGCCAAACCCAGTGCTGCCCACTGCTTTCTGGCATCCTGGTACAGTGCAGGGCATGACAGCACTCCTGCACTTGCGCAGGATTTATGTCATCCTGCACAGGCCAATCAAAATGGCCGAATACCAGCACACAGAAGAAGCAGAGGAGAAGAGGTTGGTGTGGGACCTAATGCTCATTGGGCGGTTGGAACAAAGGTAAGCATTGTTGACCTTATGTTTCTGCTCATTGTCATGCCAAGTGTGCCCCATGAGTAGCTTCCGGGCTGATGAAAGCAAATTTTTCTCCAATGTTTTCTGATGATATGCTGCATTCACCATATGTGTTGTATGTATATTTTAGTGATTGTTCTTACAGCATAAAAATGATGGAATGATGCATTTTTGGCTACCATGTATTGTTTTTAGAAGTTGGGCTTCCCCCAGTCATATGCTAATGAACTAGTTTGACTGGCTCATGGAGCTCATGCAATAGGAAGTGATGTTGACAGAATGTAGGGGGAGGGAACAAAGGACTTAAATTCAGCCGTGTGCTGAAGACAAAGGGAAGAGGTTTTGGAGGACTCGGAGAAGCAAGGAGCAGTCTGGAAGAGATCCTGTATAGAAAGAAGACAACTCCATAATAAAGAGAGACTGGAAATAGGAACTTCACCTAGAGATGACACAATCTACAACCTGAGTTAAGTTACCTAGTGTACCCTGTGTTGTATCAAAAAAATCAGATGCCGCCCCCTTCCCCAAAGAGAGAGCCTGACACCGACCAACACCCCCTTCTTCCCCCATGGAAAGAACCTGACATTGACCAACACCATCCCTGCCCCTCCCCCACCTGAGACATACAACCCTGCCCTCCCGTCCCCGGCGAGAGAGAGAAAGACTCACCTTCGCAGCATTGGACATCTCTGGGAGCAAGAGTTGGGCTCTGCATACACCATCAAGCAGCCTCTCACAATCCCACCTGTTCCTCATGCTGCATGTGTCCCTTCTTGTGTCCCTTCTTCCGGGAGGCGGTGCTGCTCCCATGAAAAATGCCACCCTAGGCAAATACCTTGTTTGCCTTGTGGTAAATATGCCCCTGAGTGTACCCCAATTTTATACATTTCCCATGCCAAGGATAGATAGATAGATAGATAACAGATAGATAGATAGATAAATAGATAATAGATAGATAGATAGATAGATAGATAGATAGATAGATAGATAGATAGATAATAGATATATAGATAGATAATAGATAGATAGATAGATAATAGATATATAGATAGATAATAGATATATAGATAGATAATAGATAGATAGATAGATAGATAACAGATAGATAGATAATAGATAGATAGATAGATAAATAGATAAATAGATAAATAGATAGATAGATAGATAAATAGATAAATAGATAGATAATAGATAGATAGATAGATAGATAATAGATAGATAGATAATAGATAGATAATAGATAGATAATAGATAGATAGATAATAGATAGATAATAGATAGATAGATAGATAGATAGATAGATAGATAATAGATAGATAGATAATAGATAGATAGATAAATAGATAAATAGATAGATAGATAAATAGATAAATAGATAATAGATAGATAGATAGATAAATAGATAAATAGATAGATAATAGATAGATAGATAGATAGATAATAGATAGATAGATAATAGATAGATAATAGATAGATAATAGATAGATAGATAATAGATAGATAATAGATAGATAGATAGATAGATAGATAGATAGATAATAGATAGATAGATAATAGATAGATAGATAAATAGATAAATAGATAGATAGATAAATAGATAAATAGATAATAGATAGATAGATAGATAGATAGATAATAGATAGATAGATAGATAGATAATAGATAGATAGATAATAGATAGATAGATAATAGATAGATAACAGATAGATAGATAGATAGATAATAGATAGATAGATAATAGATAGATAGATAATAGATAGATAACAGATAGATAGATAGATAATAGATAGATAGATAGATAGATAGATAGATAGATAATAGATAGATAGATAGATAGATAGATAATAGATAATAGATAGATAGATAGAATCATGTGTATATCTGCTTGCCGACCACCCTATAGCACTTTTACTGCTACTGGGCAGCCGCTCTGCAGAATCATGTATATATTTGTGATTCTGCACTTTCGGGTAGGGGGTATGCCGCTTCTGCTGTGATTTGTCACAACAGAAGTCCATCAGTGGGTGCCAGCCAATGGCTGACCGCAGGCACCCATTGATTGGCAAGAAGACACACAGGATGGAGCTCTACATATGTTAATGCACAGCTCTGTCCTGTCCGCGAGGATGTGCTGGATTTTGTTTCCCTGCAGGGGAATAAAATCCAGCACCTCCCTTAGTGAAAATGCCTAAAAGTAAACACAAACACTGGTTAGGCAAACAGTTAACACTCTGATCACCCTAGTTGTTTAATCCCCTTCCCAGCCAGTGTCATTAGTACAGTGACAGTGTATATTTTTAGCACTGTTCACTGTATTAGTGTCACTGGTTCCCACAAGGTGTCAGATTGTCCGCCGCAATATCGCAGTTTCTGATCCTAGTATAAAAATAAATACCAGTATAAAATAAATAAAAATTCCAGTATCTATCCGATAGTTTGTAGACACTAACTTTTGCGCAAACCAAGAGTAGCCGGGATCCTCCTCTTCTCGGATCCCTGCAGGCTCTCCTGGCCCCTCCCTCCTGTCAGGTTCCCCCACAGCAAGCAGCTTCCTATGGGGGCACCAGCTGCTTCGTGTGTCCATTCACACACGAAGCCGCGGCTTGGCCCTGCTCCCTCTCTCATTGACTGACTGGCTGTGATTGACAGCAGCGGGAGCCAATGGCTCCAACTTGCTGTCTCTGCCAAAAGGGAGGCAGAGACCTAGGTCTCGGCCAATAGGGAGGCAGAGACCTGGGACAGCCGAGGCTGTTGCTCACATTGCTGGATCGTGATGAGGCTCAGGTGAATATTGAGGGGGCTGTGGGCACTGCTGTACACAGACGTTTTTTTGCCTTCATGCATAGAGTGCACAAAGGTAAAAAACCTTCAGCCTTTACAACTACTTTAAAAGACAAAGCAAAACAGCCTGCCATCATCTTTGAGTAAGTTTACTGTATCGCTCTGGCTCACACCATCCTCAACACAGCAAAGATCCACCACCATGCTTCACAGTAGAGATGGTGGGCCTTGTTGACTCTCCAAACACAATGTTTATGGTTAGGATTGTAAAGTTTAATTTTGGTCTCATCACTTCAAGTAGTTGTGTTGGGGCTGTTTTGCGGCGTTGGTGCAGCAAAAAAAGAGGGAACATGTTACAATTTCTGCCAGGGGTGTATAAACCTATGAGCACAGCTGTATGATGTAAACAATAAACAGGCAGCATGTAATACAATAAAAGAAAAGGTGAACTTACACTTACCAAGTCAGTGACATTCTACCCAAAACAGCGGAAAGCGACAAAGTCTTATGTGTGCAGCAGAAACCACCATCACCAATACACAACAGCGTTGGGGGAGAGGGGGGGGATTGGGATATCGTTGCCAAAACTGAACCATGTGCAAAGCGGTCACCAGATCACATGCCAAAGACAACAACAATTCTATTCTCCTGATCCTTTTCACCAAGCGGAGGGACAACTCTCATTCTAATCATCTCACAGCTGGTCAACTGCGACAATGTCGGAGATTTTCCCGTCACCAACACCTGAAGACAATGCGTTAAAGCCCAGCACCAACATGAGAAGCTTATACCCCCCCCCCCAGATGAGGCCTACCGGTTCAGCTCAGCCTTGGTACCACCACCCGATCGTCACCTCCAGAGGTGAGTTTAATTCATTGCAGTGCTGATGCAGAGATTCGGGTTTTCGTTTTCTGAAAACCGTCTGACACTCCCCACTGAGCCATGAACAGAATGGGTAATGTGACATTGCGGAGAGGATCACACACAGCGACAGGGCTGACGCGCTCATGAAAAAGAGACAGGAGAACAGAAGTGGTGGCGTGCCGTCAGACACGCCGCGCGGGATTACGAGAGCCGCTGACACATACTTAGAAAATTACAAAGTGTGAGAAGAGGAAGGGATGACGATTGTTCAGCATTAACACAGAGGCACCAAAACACAGGTTATTGTTCCATGACAAACAAGGACAGGAGGCGGGACACCAGGAGTGCGGACAGCGCCAAGTGCGGGAGGGGCCTGAGAGCAGGGGGGGGTGGGGGGAAGGGAGAGACAGGACATACCGCAGACTCGGAGGCACTTTCAGGGGTATTCCTGCAATGGGTTCGCATGGAGAGGGCACCCTGATAAGAGAGGACATGACACTTGTACACAACAGAAAGAGAACGCACAGACAAGATGGCTGCTTAACCAACACGGACAGTTTTCCTTACACGGCTCAGGCAGACACGGGACTCTCAGCAGTAAGGAACGAGGGAGCAGCTGTCTGACAGATCACACAAAATGCGGTTATTATAAATGATTTGTCCCTGCACTGTAAGCTGTAGGGATTAGGATGACAGGCTGCCAGGCCACACACACATACAGACATTCTCAACGGGGCACAAGGGACCTACAATAATACAAAACCATATTCTAATTGGCTCAATGCGATCTACTAAGATATGGTTGCTGTTGGTGACTGTGATTTAGATTTTGTCATTGTGCTTCGAATTTTACTTTACTGACCATCTAGCATCAGAGCAGGTGAAGGAATTCAGGAATGAACATAAACAATCCATTTTCAGAGGGTTGGGTGGCGTATATGATGCCTGTAAGAAATGGGAATGCAGCCTATCCATTCACTAGGGACTGGTGACATCACTGAGAAAGTAGCCTATCCATTCACTAGAGACAAGTGACATCACTGAGAACGCAGCCTATCCATTCGCTAGGGACCAGTGACATCACTGAGAATGCAGTCTATTCACTAGAGACCAGTGACATCACTGAGAAAGTAGCCTATCCATTCACTAGAGACCGGTGACATCACTGAGAATGCAGCCTATCCATTCACTAGAGAGCGGTGACATCACTGAGAATGCAGCCTATCCATTCACTAGAGAACAGTGACATCACTGAGAATACAGCCTATCCATTCACTAGAGACCAGTGACATCACTGAGAATGCAGCCTATCCTTTCACTAGAGACCGGTGACATCACTGAGAATGCAGCCTATCCATTCACTAGAGAACAGTGACATCACTGAGAATACAGCCTATCCATTCACTAGAGACCAGTGACATCACTGAGAAAGTAGCCTATCCTTTCACTAGAGACCAGTGACATCACTGAGAATGCAGCCTATCCATTCACTAGAGACAAGTGACATCACTGAGAATGCAGCCTATCCATTCGTTAGGGACTGGTGACATCACTGAGAAAGTAGCCTATCCATTTGCTAGGGACCAGTGACATCACTGAGAATGCAACCTATTCACTAGAGACCAGTGACATCACTGAGAATGCAGCCTATCCATTCACTAGAAACTGGTGACATCACTGAGAATACAGCCTATCCATTCACTAGAGACCGGTGACATCACTGAGAATACAGCCTATCCATTCACTAGAGACCGGTGACATCACTGAGAATGCAGCCTATCCATTCACTAGAGACCGGTGACATCACTGAGAATGCAGCCTATCCATTCACTAGAGACCGGTGACATCACTGAGAATACAGCCTATCCATTCACTAGAGACCAGTGACATCACTGAGAAGTCAGCCTATCCATTCACTAGAGAACAGTGACATCACTGAGAATGCAGCCTATCCATTCACTAGAGACCGGTGACATCACTGAGAATACAGCCTATCCATTCACTAGAGACCAGTGACATCACTGAGAAGTCAGCCTATCCATACATTAGAAACAAGTGACATCACTGAGAATGCAGCGGTGACATCACTAACGATGTGGATAATTCATTCACTGGGAACCGTTGACATGACTTACAATTTCAGTGAAGGAAGATTAAGTTACAGAGTATATAGATGATATACTTCACAGACGTGCAGTAGGTACCTGTGAGTTAACAGACTGGCCCATTGGTATGCGAGAACATTCCAGAGCATATTGCTTCACACAGAAATAGCATCCCTGTGGAAGAAAGACACGGATCAGAATCCTGAGGGTTCAAATCTGCTCAGCTGTCACCATTACCTGTCCGTTCCTCCTACCAACCTGAAAGGAGAGTTCCATCAGCACAATGCCTCCAGGCAGCGCCCTCTGCAGGTGATAAGTGGTCACTGTAGGAGTGGTACTCTGCAAGGCAAACACATTACAGGTTTTATATCATTTAATGACTCTAAACCAGGGGCGGACTGACCATTTGGAAACTCGGGCACTGCCCCGAGGGCCCGGGGTCAGTATGGGGCCCCATGAGATGCCCCTGGTACGTTTTTCATAGACTTTTTTGAGTTTGGGCAAGGACACGGGCCCCATGATCCTCTATTGCCTGGGGGCCCCATGAGTTGTCAGTCCGCCCCTGCTCTAAACCTTATGGCCAGGCACCACAGGGCCAAGCAATTCGCATTTTCTAAAGCCGTGTTCTGCAATGGCACTCTACATATCTTCTCAGTGCAGGTTTCCTTCAACAAGTAGTTTTAGATTCCTTCACCGGCCAGGATAATAATGTGTCTTCCCCGGGTCCCAGCACTCAGCACGTACCTTAGGGCTGCCCTCGCTTTTCGCTTTGGATGCTCTGTTCTCTGAAGCCAATGAAGCCACCGCTCTGATCCGCGCTACGCTGTGGACACAAAGATCGCAAATTTATTCCCGCTTTAGCTTGCTCGTTTTTTTTTTTTAATGGCTATATACTTTATTAACCACTTCCAGTCCGGACACTTTTACCCCCTTCCTGACCGGACACTTTTACCCCCTTCCTGACCAGGGCAATTTTCAGCTTTCAGCGCTATCACACTTTGAATGACAATTGCGCAGTCATGCAACACTGTACCCAAATTAATTTTTTACCATTTTTTTGAGACAGATAAAGCTTTATTTTGGTGGTATTTATTCACCACTGGGATTTTTTTTTTTTTGCTATGTAATGAAAAAGTCCAAATATTTTGAACAAAAGTGTTTTTTTTTTATAAAATTTTGCAAATAAATAATATTTCATCATAAATCTTGGCCAAAATGTATTCCGTTATCTTTTTAGCAAAAAAACAAAAAAAAAAAACAAATTAGTTTATAACCAAAAATTATAATTTTTAAACATTTTTTTTTACATTTTTATATTATTATTTTTTATTTATTTATTTTTTTTTACATACGGTCACCCTAGCAGTACAGTGTCACCATGGTGACACTACTACTTGTGAGGGGTGATGAAGATTTTTTTTTTTTTTTTTTACTGATTGCTTTTATACCCATATAGGATGTAAAAGCAATAATTTCTCTTTCTCTCTGTCTGCATTCTTGCAGTCATTGAGAAGTACTGAGTGAGCTGTGATTGGTCACAGCTTGTCACATGGTAGAAGGCTGTTGTGAATAGCCTTGTACCATGTGACCTCTGTGATCATTCACAGATTTCACACGTAGTAAGCAATGATGTCACAAGTGACATCTTGCTTACTACTTTGCATGTGATCACTGATTGGCCAATCAGTGATCACATGATTGGGACCTCGTACAGAGGTCCCGTCCGACGATCAGTGTTTCACTGTGTCCGGAGGACACAGCGGGCACCGGATCGCGGTGCTGCGCGCTCCCAGGGAGCGCGCACAAGCAGGGTGTGGGGAGGCCGTTCATAAACGGCCACCCGACCCTGTACTGCCACCGTCCGGCCGTTTATATACACAACGGCCGGTCGGGAAGTGGTTAAAGAGACTCGGTCACCGCACCTTGGGTTGATTGAAGAAGAACTGCAGCCTTTTTTTTTTCCCCCAAAAGGAAAGTTAAAGAAGAACTCCAGGCATGGTATATTTTGACATAGTATCATAGGCGCAGTTTGGACCAACGTAACTATGTACATACCATCCCTGACTGATGCCCCTAGAAGCAGGAATCCACTGGGGTAGGCATTGCTATTTCAGTGATCTCAACTAACTTCCAGGTCTCACGCTGAGCAGCCGGCCTGATGTATTGTGAACACAGGTGGTCAGCCATTCAGCATGGGTGCCATTCAGATATCACTTCGCATTTTCTGAATGAATGCAAAACATTCTCTGATTGGACGAGGTGGTGGGGTAGTGATGTCACATGCTCCACCTCAATCAGTGGAGGCATTGCCATTCATTCAAATAATACAAAACATTCTCTGATTGGATGAGGTGGTGGGGTGGGGCAGTGATGTCACATGCTCCACCTCAATCAGTGGAGGCTTTGCCATTCATTCAGAAAATACAAAGCAATCTCTGATTGGACGAGGTGGTGGGGTGGGGAAGTGATGCCACATGCTCCACCTCAATCAGTGGAGGCTTTGCCATTCATTCAGAAAATACAAAGCATTCTCTGATTGGACGAGGTGGTGGGGTGGGGAAGTGATGCCACATGCTCCACCTCAATCAGTGGAGGCTTTGCCATTCATTCAGAAAATACAAAGCATTCTCTGACTGGACGAGGTGGTGGGGTGGGGAAGTGATGCCACATGCTCCACCTCAATCAGTGGAGGCTTTGCCATTCATTCAGAAAATACAAAGCAATCTCTGATTGGACGAGGTGGTGGGGTGGGGAAGTGATGCCACATGCTCCACCTCAATCAGTGGAGGCTTTGCCATTCATTCAGAAAATACAAAGCAATCTCTGATTGGACGAGGTGGTGGGGTGGGGAAGTGATGCCACATGCTCCACCTCAATCAGTGGAGGCTTTGCCATTCATTCAGAAAATACAAAGCATTCTCTGAATGGCCCGTGCTGAGCGGTGTGTAGTAGCAGTGTCTGCTATGCGATTTCCAGCTTCTAGGGGCATCAGCCAGGTATGGTATATACACAGTAACATTGGTTCAAGCAGGGAAAAAAAAAAGGGACGCACTCCAGGTGTGGCAATCTTATGACATCTGCATGGAGTCCACCTTGAACCCCCAAAATGGGCCATTGTAGATCTCCAGCAGCTTGAACCACCAATGTGCGCGCTGAAGCCTTGCCGCCCTCTTCAGTTAGGGAGAAACCAATACTGAACCACAAACAAGGAGGCGCACCAACCTAGCGCATTACTGTACGGCTCTTTAATAAAAACTTAAATCCATTATTATTATACAGCACTTATATGGCGCCAACAGTTGGCTCAGCGCTGTACAAAATGAAGGCGGACATTACAGTTACAATACAATTTGGTACAAGAGGACACAGAGGGCCCGGCTCCTGGGAGCTTACAATGTAGGAGGAAAGGTTGAGCGATACAAAAAGGTAATAGCTGTGGGGGGATGGGCTGATGGAGGAAACAAATGGCGGCTTACTAGGTAGAAGCAGGATAGGCTTCTTTAAAGAGAAAGGTTTTCAGGGATCATCTAAAAAGTGGATAGATTAGGAGACTGCTGGACGGATTGGGGTAGGGAGTTCCATAGGATGGGAGAAAGCTCAGGAGAAGTCCTGGAGGCAAGCATGGGAGGAGGTGACACGGGAACTAGAGAGCAGAAGGTTTTGGGAGGATCGAAGAGAGCAGTTTGGTTGATATTTTGAGACCAGGTTGGTGATGTAGCCGGGGCAGAGTTGTGGACGGCTTTGTAAGTTGTTAGTATTTTGAAGTTTTTTCTTCGGGCGAGTGGAGGCCAGTAGAGGGATTGGCAGAGAGGGGTGGAGGACACTGAGTGGAGGCCAGTGGAGGGATTGGCAGAGAGGGGTGGAGGACACTGAATGGAGGCCAATCGAGGGATTGGCAGAGAGGGATGGAGAACACTGAATGAAAGCCAGTGGAGCGATTGGCAGAGAGGGATGGAGGACACTGAATGAAGGCCAGTGGAGGGATTTGCAGAGAGGGGTGGAGGACACTGAATGGAGGCCAATGGAGGGATTTGCAGAGAGGGGTGGAGGACACTGAATGGAGGCCAATGGAGGGATTTGCAGAGAGGGGTGGAGGACACTGAATGGAGGCCAATGGAGGAATTGGCAGAGAGGGGTAGCAGGCTCTGAACGGTTGGTGAGGTGGATGAGCCTGGCAGCAGTATTCATGATGGACTGGAGGGGGGATAGCCTGTGTAAAGGTCATCCAATGAGGAGGGAGTTGCAGTAGTCGAGGCGAGAGATAACCAGAGAGTGAATTAGGAGCTTTGTGGTATCATTGGTTAAAAAGGGGCGTATTCTGGAGATGCATTATACTCACAAAAGCAGAAATGGCACAGGCGTATATATATATATATATAAACCAAGCCACCACCAGAAGCATGCCCACCCAATCGGGTACAGCTAATGCGTTTCGAGGGCCATACCCTCTTCAGAGCTAACCAGAACCCACATACTGCGTCACTTATACAGCGTATGGATAAACCCAACTTTCCTCCCCCTTCAGAACTGACCAGAGCTAGTATGTCACAGCCTACGGGATCTGGTTAGCTCTGCAGAAGAGGGCATGGCTTTTAACTGACAGTCACGTTCGAGAAAAAAGAAGAAAGACTGGTGGGGCCATCCTGGGCTGGTCTATCATTTTTTGTTTTCCAATCCTCCTGTAGGCATCAGAATAGGCTGACAGTTGAGACTTCTTTTGTCCCTCAGTGAATGAGAAAGATACTGAAGAAAAACACTGCGCACTCCCAGCACACATGTCCGGTACTCACGGAAAGGTCCCGATCTCCTCTTGGGACCTTTCCCGATCACGTGACGGTGCATCATGGCGATCACATGATCCTAAATCCCCACCCCGCCTTCTGAAATTTACTTTAACCTCTTGGCGCCAGCCGTACGCAAATGTGCGGCCTCTCGGCGTCTGGGTCTTGACGCCAAGCGGCCGCAAATATGCGTGCAATAAAGAAAAACATGTGTGCTGAGAGCGAGCGCCCTGCGCACTCCCAGCACACATGTCTGATACTCACGGAAAGGTCCCGATCGAAAGAGGAGATCGGGACCTTTCCTGAGCATGTGACCGCCGCGACGGCAAATCACGGTGGTCACATGACCCTGAAACCCTTAAAGGGCAGGGAGACACTGGCGCCAAGGGGTTAATAAGAGTCAGAGCGAGTTTTTTGAAGTTGTAATTTGTCATAAATTTTTGGAAAATTAGGAAATTAAAATTCTTTTTTTTTTTTCCACAATTCTTTTTTCTTTACATACTGTCACCAGTGCAGTACAGCGTCATCGTGTGACTGGTACGGCGGTGATCAGGGATACTGACTGGTGACAGTATGCAAACATAGAAAATCGAAATAATGTTTTATTAAATTTTTAAACTTTTTTTCTACAATTTATATTTTTTTTTTTACCAATTTTTTCTTTTTTCTGTTTACTTTTTTTAAAACCGTGCCCCACCTCCCAGCTTCTGAAACCCTTAAAGGGTCGGGAGGCGCCGGCACCGAGGGGTTAATCATAAGCAAGAGCCGGTGACAGGGTCACGTTAACCTCTTAGCGCCAGAGCCTCCCGGCCCTTTAAGAGTTCCAGAAGTCGGGAGGCGGGCGGGGTTTTAGGGTCATGTGACCTCCGTGATTCGCCTCCACATGATCGGAAAAAGGTCCCGATCAAAAGGGGAGATCGGGACCTTTCCGTGAGTCACGGACATATGTGCTGGGAGTGCACTCTCAGCACGTAAGTATTTTCTAATTGCACGCAAATATGCAGCCACTCAGCGTCAAGGCCCAGACACATATTTGCGTGCGCTCGGCGTCAAGGGGTTAACCTTGAAATATAGTGTTTAAATCATTACTAATCAAAGGACAAGAGCCCTCTTAGCCCAACACACACGACTGGCACTTACCTGCGGGCGGGAGAAGCAGGCCGTAGCTGGACAAGGATGAAGCCGGTACTCTGTAGGTATTGGATGTATTGCTGCATGAATGCTGTGCACAGTTCCTGGAGCCACGGTTCATCCTTCGCTTTGCTGGGAGGCATATCTGCGGAATCACAACTGTGACTGCGGTCTCTGCCCGACGTTCCCGAGTCATTGGATCGGTGCCGTTTCTGCGAAAATGCATAGTCATACATTGTAAAATGTATCCTTCCACTTCAAGTGTGGTCACAAAAGTGAATCCCCCCCCCTGAAGAATGCAAGACAGACTAATGCCGGCCATAGACGAGTCGAAAATCGGCCGATTTTTCAGACGGGAAAAAAAAAAACGGCCGATTTTCGCACATGGGTTAATTTGGGTTAACTGGTCGGCCGTTTTTGGGCTTTTTGCACATTTTTTTTAATCGGGCATGTTGGAAAATTTGCGGGTGATTTTGACGGCAATGATGGGCAAATCGGCCGATCGTTTTACCGATAAAAAAAAAAATCTGCTCAAGAAACGTTACAGGAGGAAGAGGAGAAGGAGGAAGAGGAGAAGGAGGAAGAGGAGAAGGAGGAAGAGGAGAAGGAGGAAGAGGAGGAAAAAGAAGAGGAAGGAGGAAAAAGAAGAGGAAGGAGGAAAAAGAAGAGGAAGGAGGAAAAAGAAGAGGAAGAGGAAGGAGGGGGAAGAAGAGGAAGAGGAGGAGGGGGAAGAAGAGGAAGAGGGGGAGGGGGAAGAAGAGGAAGAGGGGGAGGGGGAAGAAGAGGAAGAGGGGGAGGGGGAAGAAGAGGAAGAGGGGGAGGGGGAAGAAGAGGAAGAGGGGGAAGAAGAGGAAGAGGGGGAAGAAGAGGAAGAGGGGGAAGAAGAGGAAGAGGGGGAAGAAGAGGAAGAGGGGGAAGAAGAGGAAGAGGGGGAAGAAGAGGAAGAGGAGGAGGGGGAAGAAGAGGAAGAGGAGGAGGGGGAAGAAGAGGAAGAGGAGGAGGGGGAAGAAGAGGAAGAGGAGGAGGGGGAAGAAGAGGAAGAGGAGGAGGGGGAAGAAGAGGAAGAGGAGGAGGGGGAAGAAGAGGAAGAGGAGGAGGGGGAAGAACAGGAAGAGGAGGAGGGGGAAGAAGAGGAAGAGGAGGAGGGGGAAGAAGAGGAGGAGGGAGGGCAGGACGAGGGAGGGCGAGGGCGAGGGAGGGCGAGGGCGGGCGAGGGCGAGGGCGGGCGAGGGCGAGAAGGACGAGGAAGGATGAGGAGGACGAGGAAGAGGAGGACGAGGAAGAGGAGGACAAGGAAGAGGAGGACGAGGACGAGGAAGACGAGGAAGACGAGGAAGAGGAGGACGAGGAGGAGGAGGACGAGGAAGAGGAGGACGAGGAAGAGGAGGACGAGGACGAGGAAGACGAGGAAGACGAGGAAGACGAGGAAGAGGAGGAAGAGGAGGAAGAGGAGGACGAGGAGGAGGAGGACGAGGAAGAGGAGGACGAGGAAGAGGAGGACGAGGAAGAGGAGGACGAGGAAGAGGAGGACGAGGAAGAGGAGGACGAGGAAGAGGAGGACGAGGAAGAGGAGGACGAGGAAGAGGAGGACGAGGAAGAGGAGGACGAGGAAGAGGAGGACGAGGAAGAGGAGGACGAGGAAGAGGAGGACGAGGAAGAGGAGGACGAGGAAGAGGAGGACGAGGAAGAGGAGGACAAGGAAGAGGAGGACGAGGAAGAAGAATTCCAGTCCGCTATTATATTTTATATGAAAAGTCTTGCGGTTGCAACAATGTATCCATTTGTATCCGAATAAAAACATCTGTATCCAAAATAGATACAAATGGATACATTGTTGCAACCACAAGACTTTTCATATAAAATATAATAGCGGACTGGAATTCTTCTTCTTTTATTCTTATGTATTGCTCCCCTGTGTGCTCCCCTGTGTGCTCCCCTGTCTCTGCAAGGGACAGAAGTAATTATGGGGTTAAATGCAGGCCATAGACGGGGCGAAAATCAGCTGATTTTTTTACCGTTGGTGGTAACGTCGGCCGATCGAACGACCAATTTTTCTTTTTTTTTAACAAACGGAAGATTTTCGACCCGTCTATGGCCTGCATAACAGCCAGTGTTGATGGAAAAAGATTCTCTCCTCACACGTTGACCTGACTGCAAAAGCAGCTCAAGGCAGGTCAGAATGGGGTGAGCTGCAAGTCAAATGAACCCGGCAATGAATAATTGATGAATGCACTTAACCAGTGACACCCATCATCCCCGGGCCTTAAAGCAGATGTACGTCTGTACCTTTCTCTAACCACTTCCTGTCCGGACACTTTCCCCCCCTTCCAGTCCGGACGCTTTCCCCCCCTTCCAGTCCGGACGCTTTCCCCCCCTTCCAGTCCGGACGCTTTCCCCCCCTTCCAGTCCGGACGCTTTCCCCCCCTTCCAGTCCGGACGCTTTCCCCCCCTTCCAGTCCGGACGCTTTCCCCCCCCTTCCAGTCCGGACGCTTTCCCCCCCTTCCAGTCCGGACGCTTTCCCCCCCTTCCAGTCCGGACACTTTCCCCCCCTTCCAGTCCGGACACTTTCCCCCCCTTCCAGTCCGGACACTTTCCCCCCCTTCCAGTCCGGACACTTTCCCCCCCTTCCAGTCCGGACACTTTCCCCCCCTTCCAGTCCGGACACTTTCCCCCCCTTCCAGTCCGGACACTTTCCCCCCCTTCCTGTCCAGGACAATTTTCAGCTTTCAGCGCTATCACACTTTGAATGACAATTGCGCGGTCATGCAACACTGTACCCATATGAAATATTTAGCTTTTTTTAATACAGATAAAACTTTCTTCTGGTGGTGCTATACAAATGAAAAACACCAAACATTTTGAAAAAAAAAAAGTGTTTTTCTTATAAAATTTTGCAAATAAATAATCTTTCTTCATAAATCTTGGCCAAAATGTATTAATCTATCCGTTTAGTAAAAAAAAATAACAAAAAAACAAAAATTAGTTTATAACCAAAAATTATAATTTTTCAAAACATTTTCTTACATTTTTAATTTTTTATATTATTATTTATGTTTTTTTTTTTAACATATTGTCACCCTAACAGTACAGTGTCACCACAGTGACACAGTACTACTTGTGGGGGGGGGGGGGTGAAGATTTTTTTTTTTTTTTTTACAGATTGCTTTTACACCTATAAAGGCTGTAAAAGCAATCATTTCTCCTTCTCTCTGGTTGCATTCCTGCAGCAATTGAGAAATACTGCGCGAACTGTGATTGGTCACAGCTTGTCACATGGTACAAGGTTACTGTGAATAGCCCTGTACCATGTGACCTCTGTGATTATTCACAGATTTCACACGTAGTAAGCAATGTCAGCAAGTGACATCTTGCTTACTACTATTCATGTGATCACTGATTGGCCAATCAGTGATCACATGAATCGACACCTCACACAGAGGTCCCGTACAGCGATCGTTGTCCCAGGGAGCGCGCACATGCAATGGATGCGGGGGGGGACGTTTAGAAACGTCCACCTGCATTGGCAGCATGCCTGCCCAGCCATTTATTGGCATGGGCAGGACAGGAAGAGGTTAAAATAACCCTTGGTGATCCTGCCATGATGATCTTCGTTCAGGCACTTCCTGCTATGGAATGAGAATTGTTTCCCAATTGTTCTCCTGTGTTGTCACCCTGCCACATCTCCTCTGGTGGAGGCGGTGCTGATACACATTGTGCAGGCATGGTCCGCCATTGTCCCCTATCAAAAGCTGGTCCAGTACAATACACACACACTGGAAGAGGCTAAAAGCAGAAATATATACAGTGGGGATGGAAAGTTTGGGCACCCCAGCTAAAAATTTGTATTAATGTGCATAAAGAAGCCAAGGAAAGATGGAAAAATCTCCAAAAGGCATCAAATCACAGATTAGACATTCTTATAATATGTCAACAAAAGTTAGATTTTATTTCCATCATTTACACTTTCAAAATAACAGAAAACAAAAAAATGGTGTCTGCAAAAGTTTGGGCACCCTGCAGAGTTAATATCTTGTACTGCCCCCTTTGGCAAGTATCACGGCTTGTAAACGCTTTTTGTAGCCAGCCAAGAGTCTTTCAATTCTTCTTTGAAGTATCTTTACCCATTCTTCCTTACAAAAGTCTTCCAGTTCTTTGAGATTTCTGGGCTGTCTGTCACGCACGGCTCTTTTAAGGTCTATCCATAGATTTTCAATGATGTTGAGGTCAGGAGATTGTGAAGGCCATGGCAAAACCTTCAGTTTACGCCTCTTGATGTAATCCCCCGTGGATTTCGAGGTGTGTTTAGGATCATTATCCATTTGTAGAAGCCATCCTCTCTTTAACTTCAGCTTTTTCACAGATGGCATCAAGTTACCATCCAAAATGTGCTGAAATTTTATTGAATCCATTTTTCCTTCTACTCATGAGATGTTCCCTGTGCCACTGGCTGCAACACAACCCCAAAGCATGATTGATCCAACCCCATGCTTCACAGTTGGACAGAGGTTCTTTTCATTCAATTCTGTGCCCCTTCTTCTCCAAACATACCTTTGCTCATTCCGGCCAAAAAGTTCAATTTTAACCTCATCGGTCCACAGAACTTGTTTCCAAAATGCATCAGGCTTGTCTATATGTTCATTTGCAAAGTTCAAACGATGATTTTTGTGGTGAGGACGTAGAAGAGGTTTTCTTCTGATGACTCTTCCATGAAGACCATATTTGTACAAGTATCTCTTTATAGTGGAATAGTGTACCACAACTCCAATGTCTGCCAGATCTTTCTGGAGGGATCGTGCAGTCAAACGTGGGTTTTGAATTGTTTTTCTCACAATCCTGCGAGCTGTTCTGTCTGATATTTTTCTTGGTCTTCCAGATCTTGCTTTAACTTCCACTGTTCCTGATGACTGCCATTTCTTAATTACATTCCGAACAGAGGATATTGACATCTGAAAATGCTTTGCTATCTTCTTATAGCCTTCTCCAGCTTTGTGAGCGTCAACTATTTTCAGTTTCAGTTTTCTAGACAACTGCTTAGAAGAACCCATGGTGCTGATTGTTGGGGCAAGGTCAGATGAGTCTGGGCATTTAAAACCTTTGAGATTGACATCACCTGGTCTTCCCAGACGATGATTGAGAACAATCCATGACACTGGCAGGTCTCAGCTTTGCAAAGGGGGCAGTGCATGCTATAAATTCTGCAGGGTGCCCAAACTTTTGCAGACGCCATTTTTTTGTTTTCTGTTATTTTGAAAGTGTAAATGATGGAAATAAAATCTAACTTTTGTTGACATATTATAGGAATGTCTAATCTGTAATTTGATGCCTTTTGGAGATTTTTCCATCTTTCCCTGGCTTCTTTATGCACATTAATACAAATTTTTAGCTGGGGTGCCCAAAGGTTTGATGCGTGCTCCTGAGCTGAGTTCAGTGTATTGCTAGTAGCAGGAGGAGTGTGGTACGATGTGAAGGGTTCCAGATTTACAGCAGCCAATTCCTAGGGCACCTTGCAACCAGGAGAGGGAGCTTAACCTACCTTAACACTTTGGGCAAGAAGGCTCTCTGGACCTAGAGGCATATTACTGCACCCAAGGCTGATGTTTTTACCTGAGAGGGATGACCTATACGTTTGGCTGATCCACATGCCTGGCCGATTACCTGGATAAAATTGCATACATGCGCATTTTAAATGCGCGGTCGGTGAGTGCGCATTTTTATCTATTTGGTTCCAGTCACCTATCTAATGCTGAGGAGGTCTTCACAACACTTTCGTTTGCAGTCACTTTTTACTGTATAAAGGACTCTATGAACTTTTACTTTTATTTACTTAAATCTCTCTCTATTAGCATTACAGCACTGCACTAACTATATTATTTATTAGAAGGAGTTTACTGCACGTGTCTTTAACCTCCTCCCGCCCGCCATATAAGGGAATGACGGGCGCAAGGCGGTTGTCTCATTCTGTGAGGACGTCATATGACATCCTCCCACTCTAACCGCGTGTTGATCACCGACCCACGGAAAGAGCCGAAGAAGTCGGCTTGGTCATGTGATAAGCTGTGTCCAATCACAGCTGATCGCATGTAAATAGGGAAATGCGGGTTATCGGCATTTCTCTCCTCACGAGCCGTCACACTTACAGCTCGAGAGGAGAGACTGTAATCGGCATTCCACAGAGAGGAAATGTACACTGATCATCAGGGCACTGATGATCAGTGTAGCCCCAGCAGTGCCACCTGTCAGTGTCCATCAATGCCAGCTGTCAGTGCTCATCAATGCCACCTGTCAGTACCCATCAGTGCCTCCTCAATGCCACATATCAGTGCCTACCAGTGCACATCAATGCCACATATCAGTGCCCATCTAAGCTGCCTTTCAGTGTCACCTATCAGTGCCAGTCAGTGCCACCTATCAGTGTCGCCTATCAGTGCCACCTATCAATGCGCATCAGTGACACCTATCAGTGCCCGTCAGTGCTGCCAATCAGTGCCATATAAGTGTTACCTGTCAATGCCCATCAGTGCCACCTACTAGTGCCTCCTCATCAGTGCCCATCAGTGCCACCTATCAGTGCCCATCACTGCAGCCTGATTAGCCCACATCAGTGAAGGAGAAAAATCACTTATTTACAAAATTTTCTAACAAAAACTAAGAAAAAAATGTTTTTTTTTTTAAATTTTCAGTGGTTTTTGGTTTGTTTAGCAAAAAATAAAAAACCCAGAGGTGATTAAATACCACCAAAAGAAAGCTCTGTCTCAAAACAATGATAAAAAATTCATATGGGTACAGTGTTGCATGACCGCGCAATTGTCATTCAAAGTGTGACAGCGCTGAGAGCTGAAAATTGGCCTGGGCAGGAAGGGGGTATAAGTGGCCGGTAGGCGAGGGGTTAACTTTTTGTACATTTTACGTTTGACCAGATATACACTTTATTATGAATCGATTTCGGGGTCACTGAACTGGTACCGTACTACAGGTATATAATAAATCTTGCTTTGCTGGGAGGCAGATAAAAACGTTTCTATACAGATTGCAATGCATAAGAATGAATGTGTGGCAGCCGATCTGTTGTAGATCTATGAAATCCCAGCATACCATGTTGTAGATCTATGAAATCCCAGCATGCCATGTTGTAGATCTATGAAATCCCAGCATACCATGTTGTGGATCTATGAAATCCCAGCATACCATGTTGTAGATCTATGAAATCCCAGCATACCATGTTGTAGATCTATTAAATCCCAGCATGCCATGTTGTAGATCTATGAAATCCCAGCATACCATGTTGTGGTCTATGAAATCCCAGCATACCATGTTGTAGATCTATGAAATCCCAGCATACCATGTTGTGGATCTATGAGATCCCAGCATACCATGTTGTAGATCTATGAAATCCCAGCATGCCATGTTGTAGATCTATGAAATCCCAGCATGCCATGTTGTAGATCTATGAAATCCCAGCATACCATGTTGTAGATCTATGAAATCCCAGCATACCATGTTGTAGATCTATGAAATCCCAGCATACCATGTTGTAGATCTATGAAATCCCAGCATACCATGTTGTAGATCTATGAAATCCCAGCATGCCATGTTGTAGGTCTATGTGTTGTAGGTCTTTGAAATCCCAGCATACCATGTTGTAGATCTATGAAATCCCAGCATACCATGTTGTAGATCTATGAAATCCCAGCATACCGTGTTGTAGATCTATGAAATCCCAGCATACCATGTTGTAGATCTATGAAATCCCAGCATGCCATGTTGTAGGTCTATGTGTTGTAGGTCTTTGAAATCCCAGCATACCATGTTGTAGATCTATGAAATCCCAGCATACCGTGTTGTGGTCTATGAGATCCCAGCATCCCATGTTGTAGATCTATGAAATCCCAGCATACCATGTTGTGATCTATGAGATCCCACCATACTATGTTGTAGATCTATGAAATCCCAGCATCCCATGTTGTAGATCTATGAGATCCCACCATACCATGTTGTAGATCTATGAAATCCCAGCATACCATGTTGTAGATCTATGAAATCCCAACATACCATGTTGTAGATCTATGAAATCCCAGCATACCATGTTGTAGATCTATGAGATCCCACCATACCATGTTGTAGATCTATGAAATCCCAGCATACCATGTTGTAGATCTATGAAATCCCAGCATACCATGTTGTGGTCTATGAAATCCCAGCATACCATGTTGTAGATCTATGAAATCCCAGCATACCATGTTGTGGTCTATGAAATCCCAGCATACCATGTTGTGATCTATGAAATCCCAGCATACCATGTTGTAGATCTATGAAATCCCAGCATACCATGTTGTAGATCTATGAGATCCCAGCATACCATGTTGTAGATCTATGAAATCCCAGCATACCATGTTGTGGTCTATGAAATCCCAGCATACCGTGTTGTAGATCTATGAAATCCCAGCATACCATGTTGTAGATCTATGAAATCCCAGCATACCATGTTGTAGATCTATGAAATCCCAGCATACCGTGTTGTAGGTCTATGAAATCCCAGCATACCATGTTGTAGATCTATGAAATCCCAGCATGCCATGTTGTAGATCTATGAAATCCCAGCGTACCATGTTGTAGATCTATGAAATCCCAGCATACCATGTTGTAGATCTATGAAATCCCAGCATACCATGTTGTAGGTCTATGAAATCCCAGCATACCATGTTGTAGATCTATGAAATCCCAGCATACCATGTTGTAGATCTATGAGATCCCAGCATACCATGTTGTAGATCTATGAAATCCCAGCATGCCATGTTGTAGATCTATGAAATCCCAGCATGCCATGTTGTAGATCTATGAAATCCCAGCATACCATGTTGTAGATCTATGAAATCCCAGCATACCATGTTGTAGATCTATGAAATCCCAGCATACCATGTTGTAGATCTATGAAATCCCAGCATACCATGTTGTAGATCTATGAAATCCCAGCATGCCATGTTGTAGGTCTATGTGTTGTAGGTCTTTGAAATCCCAGCATACCATGTTGTAGATCTATGAAATCCCAGCATACCATGTTGTAGATCTATGAAATCCCAGCATACCGTGTTGTAGATCTATGAAATCCCAGCATACCATGTTGTAGATCTATGAAATCCCAGCATGCCATGTTGTAGGTCTATGTGTTGTAGGTCTTTGAAATCCCAGCATACCATGTTGTAGATCTATGAAATCCCAGCATACCGTGTTGTGGTCTATGAGATCCCAGCATCCCATGTTGTAGATCTATGAAATCCCAGCATACCATGTTGTGATCTATGAGATCCCACCATACTATGTTGTAGATCTATGAAATCCCAGCATCCCATGTTGTAGATCTATGAGATCCCACCATACCATGTTGTAGATCTATGAAATCCCAGCATACCATGTTGTAGATCTATGAAATCCCAACATACCATGTTGTAGATCTATGAAATCCCAGCATACCATGTTGTAGATCTATGAGATCCCAGCATACCATGTTGTAGATCTATGAAATCCCAGCATACCATGTTGTAGATCTATGAAATCCCAGCATACCATGTTGTGGTCTATGAAATCCCAGCATACCATGTTGTAGATCTATGAAATCCCAGCATACCATGTTGTGGTCTATGAAATCCCAGCATACCATGTTGTGATCTATGAAATCCCAGCATACCATGTTGTAGATCTATGAAATCCCAGCATACCATGTTGTAGATCTATGAGATCCCAGCATACCATGTTGTAGATCTATGAAATCCCAGCATACCATGTTGTGGTCTATGAAATCCCAGCATACCGTGTTGTAGATCTATGAAATCCCAGCATACCATGTTGTAGATCTATGAAATCCCAGCATACCATGTTGTAGATCTATGAAATCCCAGCATACCGTGTTGTAGGTCTATGAAATCCCAGCATACCATGTTGTAGATCTATGAAATCCCAGCATGCCATGTTGTAGATCTATGAAATCCCAGCGTACCATGTTGTAGATCTATGAAATCCCAGCATACCATGTTGTAGATCTATGAAATCCCAGCATACCATGTTGTAGGTCTATGAAATCCCAGCATACCATGTTGTAGATCTATGAAATCCCAGCATACCATGTTGTAGATCTATGAGATCCCAGCATACCATGTTGTGGTCTATGAAATCCCAGCATACCATGTTGTAGATCTATGAAATCCCAGCATACCATGTTGTGGTCTATGAAATCCCAGCATACCGTGTTGTAGATCTATGAGATCCCAGCATACCGTGTTGTAGATCTATGAGATCCCAGCATACCATGTTGTGGTCTATGAGATCCCAGCATACCATGTTGTGGTCTATGAGATCCCAGCATACCATGTTGTAGATCTATGAAATCCCAGCATACCATGTTGTAGATCTATGAAATCCCAGCATACCATGTTGTGGTCTATGAGATCCCAGCATACCATGTTGTGGTCTATGAGATCCCAGCATACCATGTTGTAGATCTATGAAATCCCAGCATACCATGTTGTAGATCTATGAGATCCCAGCATACCATGTTGTGGTCTATGAAATCCCAGCATACCATGTTGTGGTCTATGAGATCCCAGCATACCATGTTGTAGATCTATGAGATCCCAGCATACCATGTTGTAGATCTATGAAATCCCGCCATACCATACTAGCCCATGTTGTTGACCCCTCGTGGGCTGGCATACCTTCCCTTCACTCCTGCCCTGGTCATTCTGAACCTGCACTTGAAATGACGGATCGAACAGCAGCGGGGTGGCACAGTAATGAACCATCCGGGCAGACTGCTTCAGTGTGTCCAAATCTGCCGGCTGCAGAAGAGAAAAGAAACTCCGGGAAATCAAGCAAGGATCATGAAACAGAACGATTTCTCCAGGCTGATGAAAAGGGACTCACACTGATCGGCATATTCGACTGCGCTGACCTCTGCTGCCACGTCACAAAGAGGTTTTCAATCTTCAGCTGCTTCTCCACCTCTGCAATACAAGTGTGAATGTTAAAGAAGAACTCCAGGTATGATATATTTTCACATTTGGGCCCAGCTGATGTACCTATGTACATACCATACCTGTGGAATCCCGCTAGAACCCAGGTGTCAAACACAAGGACCGAGGGCCAAATCTGGCCCTTTAGGCCATTTCAGGTGGCCCTCAGACCTCTCCTGCAGCTGTGGCACTCCTTCGTTTCCACCTTGTCTCAGCAGTCAAAAGAAGAGAGGAGGACAGACCTCCTCCTACAGATCCTGCTCTTTTCCATGCAGCCAGAGAGAGGCTGATTTCTGCAACCCCCACCCTTGGTCTCAGCAATTGGCAGGAAACAGGAGGACAGACCTCCTCCTACAGATCCTGCACATCTCTGTGCAGCCTCAGCACCCTCTTGTCTCTGCTTCCCCTGCAGACTTCAGCCCTCTTTTGGCCCTCCTCTATACCAAACCTGTGGAATCCCGCTAGAACCCAGGTGTCAAACACAAGGTCCGAGAGCCAAATCCGGACCTTTAGGCCATTTCATCTGGCCTCCAGACCTCTCCTGCAGTTGTGGCACTCCTTCGTTTCCACCTGGTCTCAGCAGTCAAAAGAAGAGAGGAGGACTGACCTCCTCTTACAGATCCTGCTCTTCTCCATGCAGCCACAGAGAGGCTGATTTCTGCAACCCCCCACCCTTGGTCTCAGATCCTGCACATCTCTGTGCAACCGCAGCACCCTCTTGTCTCCGCCTCCCCTGCAGACTTCAGCAGCTGACTCCAGCCCTTCTTTGGTCCTCCTCCAGACCCTGCACTTTCTGCTTCCCAGCTCTGCCTCCAGCTTCTTCCTGGCAGCAGCACAAGGTAAGGGGGGTGCACTGTGATGTAAGGGGGGTGGGGTGCTCTGGACATCGTGTTACAGATACAACCGGCCCTTTGAGGGCAACCATAATGCTGATGCGGCCCGCCATAAAATTGAGCTCGACACCCCTGCTCTAGAAGCTGGAAATCACTGTATAGACTCCAATACTCCAGTGATCTGCAGGATGCCAAGAGGCTGCCCTGCTGCATTCTGAACACAGGAGGTCGGCTGCTCAGCATGGGAGCCATTCAGAGAATGCTTTACAAGTTCTCAATGAATGCGAAGCATTCTCTGACTGGACGAGGTGAAGAGCAAGATATGACCACCCCACCTCTCCACCTCATCCAATCAGCCACAGTAATTAATCTCATCTATGTGGTAATGCTAATGTTGTGAGCCAGTTTCTGATGAATTTTCCTCTCTCCTCACCTCTTCTCTCCGTGCTCTTAATCTCCAGGAACTGAGCTCCGTGGCGGGACACGGTGTCCACCTCGCTGGAAAGATGCATTGGTTTCACTGGCATGACGTCCCGGAGAACCTC
This sequence comes from Staurois parvus, assembly GCF_062004578.1. Classification (NCBI taxonomy): domain Eukaryota; kingdom Metazoa; phylum Chordata; class Amphibia; order Anura; family Ranidae; genus Staurois; species Staurois parvus. The sequence continues at coordinate 1,249,588 of NW_028319077.1, forward strand.
ATCGAACGGCACAATGTCTGGAGGGTAGTGTAAGGATGGGAGGATACGACCCGATGTTCCCAGACGAGTCTGTTCTTTGTATGGAGGAGGTGTGGGGCTTCGGATAAGGGCGTCTACCTCCAGGGTGGAATTGAGGAATGGGTTAGGTTCCTGATTAAAAATACAAAGAACATACAAATAAAACGTTTCCATAATGAATTAGCACTCCTCATCAGTGATGAGCTTGGGTGTTTTCGGACTAGGAACCCACAAGTGCAAGCCCGCCAGGAGGAGGAGGAAGTCATTCTAGGCTGCAGGGTTGTGTGCTTCTATTGATACACATGGTGTAGGGGAGACAACTCTAGTTCCTGCAGGAAAGGGTGGCTTTTTAAGATGCTGCAAGAGAAAGGAACCGGAGGGCATACCCTGCTTTC